>NW_025533538.1:285000-432500 GCF_020615455.1 Coregonus clupeaformis
TAGTGTATAACAGTGTATTGTAAAGGACAGTACAGTAGTGTATAACAGTGTATTGTAAAGGACAGTACGGTAGTGTATAACAGTGTATTGTAAAGGACAGTACAGTAGTGTATAACAGTATATTGTAAAGGACAGTACAGTAGCGTATAGCAGTGTATTGTAAAGGACACTACAGTAGTGTATAGCAGTGTATTGTAAAGGACACTACAGTAGTGTATAACAGTGTATTGTAAAGGACAGTACGGTAGTGTATAACAGTGTATTGTAAAGGACAGTACAGTAGTGTATAACAGTGTATTGTAAAGGACACTACAGTAGTGTATAACAGTGTATTGTAGAGGACAGTACAGTAGTGTTTAACAGTGTATTGTAAAGGACAGTACAGTAGTGTATAACAGTGTATTGTAAAGGACAGTACAGTAGTGTATAACAGTGTATTGTAAAGGACACTACAGTAGTGTATAGCAGTGTATTGTAAAGGACACTACAGTAGTGTATAACAGTGTATTGTAGAGGACAGTACAGTAGTGTATAACAGTGTATTGTAAAGGAGAGTACAGTAGTGTATAGCAGTGTATTGTAAAGGACAGTACAGTAGTGTATAACAGTGTATTGTAAAGGACAGTACAGTAGTGTATAACAGTGTATTGTAAAGGACACTACAGTAGTGTATAACAGTGTATTGTAGAGGACAGTACAGTAGTGTATAACAGTGTATTGTAAAGGACAGTACAGTAGTGTATAGCAGTGTATTGTAAAGAACAGTACAGTAGTGTATAACAGTGTATTGTAAAGGACAGTACAGTAGTGTATAGCAGTGTATTGTAAAGGACAGTACAGTAGTGTATAACAGTGTATCAGGGCGGCAGGTAGCTTAGTGGTTAAGAGCGTTGTGCCAGTAACCGAAAGGTCGCTGGTTCTAATCCCCGAGCCGACTAGTTGAAAAATCTGTCGATGTGCCCTTGAGCAAGGCACTTAACCCTAATTGCTCCTGTAAGTCGCTCTGGATAAGTGCGTCTGCTAAATGACTAAAATGTAAATGTAAAATGTATTGTGAAGGACAGTACAGTAGTGTTTAACAGTGTATTGTAAAGGACAGTACAGTAGTGTATAACAGTGTATCGTAAAGGACAGAGGATGGTCCACATCAGTATGCTCTGTGTATAGCTAAGCTGCTAGCTATAGCTGTTGTAAGAGAGATGAGGGAGGGGGGAGAGAGAGGCGACTCAGACGTATACACACACACAATGCAACACCATGCTGCTAATTAAAAAGAAATGACGCTAGTCATTCAGAGATAAACCTCCTAATTTCTGCTGCAACGTAAATAAGATCTTATAATAACTGCAACATGTTTGATTTATAAAGTCGTTTAGTTTAGTCGTCTGATTACACTTGTTTAGGTTGAGCTGTATTTAACAGTTACAATCTCAGACTAACTAACATTAGTGACATATTATCGTTATGGCCCGGCATTACAATCTCAGACTAACTAACATTAGTGACATATTATCGTTATGACCTGGCATTACAATCTCCGACTAACTAACATTAGTGACATATTATCGTTATGGCCCGGCATTACAATCTCCGACTAACTAACATTAGTGACATATTATCGTTATGGCCCGGCATTACAATCTCCGACTAACTAACATTAGTGACATATTATCGTTATGACCTGGCATTACAATCTCTGACTAACTAACATTAGTGACATATTATCGTTATGGCCCGGCATTACAATCTCAGACTAACTAACATTAGTGACATATTATCGTTATGGCCTGGCATTACAATCTCAGACTAACTAACATTAGTGACATATTATCGTTATGGCCCGGCATTACAATCTCCGACTAACTAACATTAGTGACATATTATCGTTATGGCCCGGCATTACAATCTCAGACTAACTAACATTAGTGACATATTATTGTTATGGCCTGGCATTACAATCTCAGACTAACTAACATTAGTGACATATTATCGTTATGGCCCGGCATTACAATCTCCGACTAACTAACATTAGTGACATATTATCGTTATGACCTGGCATTACAATCTCCGACTAACTAACATTAGTGACATATTATCGTTATGGCCCGGCATTACAATCTCCGACTAACTAACATTAGTGACATATTATCGTTATGGCCTGGCATTACAATCTCCGACTAACTAACATTAGTGACATATTATCGTTATGACCTGGCATTACAATCTCCGACTAACTAACATTAGTGACATATTATCGTTATGGCCTGGCATTACAATCTCCGACTAACTATCATTAGTGACATATTATCGTTATGACCTGGCATTACAATCTCCGACTAACTATCATTAGTGACATATTATCGTTATGACCTGGCATTACAATCTCAGACTAACTAACATTAGTGACATATTATCGTTATGGCCCGGCATTACAATCTCCGACTAACTAACATTAGTGACATATTATCGTTATGGCCTGGCATTACAATCTCCGACTAACTAACATTAGTGACATATTATCGTTATGGCCCGGCATTACAATCTCCGACTAACTAACATTAGTGACATATTATCGTTATGACCTGGCATTACAATCTCCGACTAACTAACATTAGTGACATATTATCGTTATGACCTGGCATTACAATCTCCGACTAACTAACATTAGTGACATATTATCGTTATGGCCTGGCATTACAATCTCCGACTAACTATCATTAGTGACATATTATCGTTATGACCTGGCATTACAATCTCCGACTAACTATCATTAGTGACATATTATCGTTATGACCTGGCATTACAATCTCAGACTAACTAACATTAGTGACATAGTATCGTTATGGCCCGGCATTACAATCTCCGACTAACTAACATTAGTGACATATTATCGTTATGGCCCGGCATTACAATCTCCGACTAACTAACATTAGTGACATATTATCGTTATGACCTGGCATTACAATCTCAGACTAACTAACATTAGTGACATATTATCGTTATGACCTGGCATTACAATCTCAGACTAACTAACATTAGTGACATAGTATCGTTATGGCCCGGCATTACAATCTCCGACTAACTAACATTAGTGACATATTATCGTTATGGCCCGGCATTACAATCTCAGACTAACTAACATTAGTGACATATTATCGTTATGACCCGGCATTACAATCTCCGACTAACTAACATTAGTGACATAGTATCGTTATGGCCCGGCATTACAATCTTACAGGGAAATTAGAATAGGAAATTGTTCATTCTAAGGGTTGTAATTGGTTGGTTTGCTCAGAGTGATGGTGATTGTCCAGACAATTAGAATGAGTACAAAGCAGGAATGGAAGAATTAGATTCAGGCTTGGAATTATTTGGATCGATGTCTCGTTCGGTATCAAGTGTGTGTGTGTGTGTGTGTGTGTGTGTGCGTGTGTGTGTGTGTGTGTGTGTGTGTGTGTGCGTGTGTGTGCGTGTGTGTGTGTGTGTGCCTGCCTGCCTACCTGTATGTGTTGTGCTCCGCGGCGTCTACCTACCTGTGTGTGTGTCAGTTTGTGTGTGTTTGTTTGTGTGGTCACGCGCCTGCCTGCCTATATGCATGTGTGTGTGTGTGTGTGCACCTGCAGGTGTAGTATTTTAATTTGATCACTCTGTTGTCGCTGCTAATTTTCAATTAAAATTAGCCTTGCGATTTACATAAATTCACTGAAAACCCGCAGTTCTCTTTCTGTCTCGCTCCCTTCAGCACCAGACAGAATAAATGTCCTACTACTGTAAAAACAAATATCAGAAATGCAGCCATGCACATCAACAACCGTCATTTTATATAGCTTAATAACACAGGATAGGATATTTTTTTCCCACTACCACATACAAGTGTATCTGAATGCAGCCGTAGCCTACACCTAAACTATAGCCCACTGTAGCCAATCTAAACACATTTCCTGTTAGAAATGATCACTTTCTTGAGAATAATCAAATACTCCTGCGACAAAACTGGTCAAAGATCCCATCTGTATCAAATCAAATGAAATGTTATTTGTCACATGCGCCGAATACAACTGGTGTAGACTTTACCGTGAAATGCTTACTTACAAGCCCTTCCCAACAATGCAATTTTAAAAATAGAAATAAAATAGTAACACAAGAAGAATAAAGTAAAATACACAAGAATGGAGCTTTATACAGAGGGTACCAGTACATTTACATGTACATTTACATTTACGTAATTTAGCAGACGCTCTTATCCAGAGCGACTTACAAATTGGTGCATTCACCTTATGATAGCCAGTGGGACAACCACTTTACAATTTATTTTTATATATTTAAATAAAAAAATATTTGTAGAGTATATTTTTAATGTTCATTTGTTTTATATATATATATATATACATTTTATTTTTATTTTTATTTATTTTTTAGCGTTATGTTTTCATTTGTTAATTTATTTATTATTTATTTTTATTTTTATTTTGGGGGGGGGTAGAATGATTACTATTATACTATCCCAGGTATTCCTTAAAGAGGTAGTGTTTCAAGTGTCTCCGGAAGGTACCAGATCAATATGCAGAGGTACGAGGTATTTGAGGTAGATATGTAAATGAAGGCAGGGTAGAGTGACCAGGCATCAGGATAGATAATAATAAGAGTAAAATAAAGAACAGAGTATCAGCAGCAAATGATGAGTGTAAAGTGTGTGTATGTGTGCGTGTGTAATGTGTATTTACAGTGCAATCGGAAAGTATTCAGGCCCCTTGACGTTTTCCATATTTTGTTACGTTACAGCCTTATTCTAAAATGGATAGAATTATTATTTTATCTCATCAATCTACACACATTACCTCATAATGACCAAGCGAAAACAGGTTTTTAGACATGTTTGTAAATTTATAAAAAAAGAACAAACAGAAATTACTTATTTACATAAATATTCAGAACCTTTGCTATGTGACTCGAAATTGAGCTTAGGTGCATCCTGATTCCATTGATAATCCTCTGATTCCATTGATAATCCTTGAGATGTTTCTACAACTTGATTGGAGTTCACCTGTGGTAAATTCAATTGATTGGACATGATTTGGAAAGGCACACACCTGTCTACATCAGGTCCCACAGTTGACAATGCATGTCAGAGCAAAAACCAAGCCATGAGGTTGAAGGAATTGTCCGTAGAGCTCAGAGACAAGATTGTGTCGAGGCACAGATCTGGGGAAGGGTACCAAAACATTTCTGCAGCATTGAAGGTCCCCAAGAATACAGTGGCCTCCATCATTCTTAAATGGAAGAAGTTTGGAACCACCAAGACTCTTCATAGAGCTGGCCGCTAAGCCAAACTGAGCAATCGGGGGAGAAGGGCCTTGGTCAGGGAGGTGACCAAGAACACATAGTCACTCTGACAGAGCTCCAGAGTTCCTCTGTGGAGATGGGAGAACCTTCCAGAAGGACAACCATCTCTGCAGCACTCCACCAATCAGGCCTTTATGGTAGAGTGGCCAGACGGAAGCAACTCCTCAGTAAAAGGCACATGACAGCCCACTTGGAGTTTGCCAAAAGGCACAGCATCTAAAGGACTCAGACCATGATAAACATGATTCTCTGGTCTGATGAAACCAAGATTGAACTCTTTAGCCTGAATGCCAAGCGTCACGTCTGGAGGAAACATGGCATCATCCCTACGGTGAAGCATGGTGGTGGCAGCATCATGCTGTGGGGATGTTTTTCAGCGGCAGGGTCTGGGAGACTAGTCAGCATTGAGGGAAAGATGAACGGAGCAAACTAGAGAGAGATCCTTGATGAAAACCTGCTCCAGAGAGCTCAGTACCTCAGACTGGGGCGAAGGTTCACCTTCCAACAGGACAACGACCCTAAGCACACAGCCAAGACAATGCAGGAGTGGCTTCGGGACAAGTCTCTGAATGTCCTTGAGTGGTTGGGCCACTCAAGGACATGAACGAACATCTCAGAAGAGACCTGAAAATAGCTGTACAGCAACGTTCCCCGTCCAACCTAACAGAGCTTGAGAGAGTCTGCAGAGAAGAATGGGAGAAACTCCCCAAATACAGGTGTGCCAAGCTTGTAGTGTCATACCCAAGAAGACTCGAGGCTGTAATCGCTGCCAATGGTGCTTCAACAAAGTACTGATTAAAGGGTCTGAATACTTATCTAAATGTAATTTTCAGTTTTGTATTTTTAATACATTTGCAAAAATTGGTAAAAACCTGTTTTTGCTTTGTCAATATGGGGTATTGTGTGTAGACGGATGAGGGGGGGAAAAAAACAATTTAATCAATTTTAGAATAAGGCTGTAACATAACAAAATGTGGAAAAGGTCAAGGTGTCTGAATACTTTCCGAATGCACTGTATGTTTGTTTGTGTTGTGTCGGTCTGCGTGTGTGTGTTATGTGTGTGTGCATATGTAGTGTATGTGAATGTGCGTGGGTTTTGTGTGGGAGTCTCAATGTAGTGTGTGTGTGAGTGAGTGTGCGTAGGATCAGTGCAAGACAGAGTCCGAGCAGATAGTTCGGGGACCATTAATTGACTATTTAGCAGTCTTATGGCATGGGGATAGAAGCTGTCTCGGAGCCTGTTGTTCCAAGAGCCGATGCGCCGATACCGTTTGCCGGATGATAGCTGAGTGATTAGTCTATGGCTTGGGTGGCTGGAGTCTTTGGCAATTTCTTTGGCCCTCCTCTGACACCGCCTGATATAAGTCTTGGATGGCAGGGAGCTCGGCCCCAGTGATGTACTGGGCTGTCCGCACCACCCTCTGTAGCACTTTGCGCTGAAGGGCAGTGCATTTGCCATACCAAGCAGTGATGCAGCCAGTCAAGGTGCTCTCAATGGTGCAGCTGTATAACTTTTTGAAGATCCGAGGGCCCATGCCAAATATTTTCAGCCTCCTGAGGGGGAAGAGGCGCTGCAGTACCCTCTTCATGATGGAACCATGTTAGGTCCTTAGTGATGTAGACGCCAAGGAATTTGAAGCTCTCGACCTGCTCCACAACAGCCCCGTGGATGTGGATGGGGGCGTGCTCTCCCCTCTTTCTCCTATAGTCCACGATCAGCTCCTTGGTCTTACTGATGTTAAGGGAGAGGTGGTTGTCCTGGCACCACACTGCTAAGTCTATGACCCCCTCCCTGTAGGCGGACTCATTGCCGTCGGTGATCAGGCCTACCACAGTCGTGTTGTCATGTGTGGCCACGCAGTTGTTTGGGAACAGGGAGTACAGAAGGGGACTAAGCACATACTCCTGAGGGGCCTCTGTGTTGAGGGTCAGAGTGGTGGAGGGGTTGTTGCCTACTCTCACCACCTGGGTCCGGCCCGTCAGGAAGTCCAGGATCCAGTTGCAGAGGGAGGGGTTCAGTCCCAGGGTCCCTAGCTTGGCGGTGACCTTGGAGGGGACTATGGTGTTGAACGTTGAGCTGTAGTCTATAAACAGCATTCTCACATAGTTATTTCCCCTCTTGTCCAGGTGGGAGAGGGCAGAGTGAAGTGGGTAAGAGCGTTGTGCCAGTAACCGAAAGGTCGCTGGTTCTAATCCCAGAGCCGACTAGGTGAAAAATCTGTCGATGTGCCCTTGAGCAAGGCACTTAACCCTAATTGCTCCTGTAAGTCGCTCTGGATAAGAGCGTCTGCTAAATGACTAAAAATAAAATCTGTGGATCTGTTGGGGCGGTATGCGAATAGGAGTGGGTCCAGGGTGTCTGGGATGATGATGTTGATGTGTATCATGACCAGCCTTTCAAAGCACTTCATAATTAAAGATGTGAGTGCTACAGGGCGATAGTCATTTAGGCAGGTTACCTTGGAGCTCTTGGGAACAGGGACAATGGGGGTCAGCTTGAAACATCTTGGGATTACAGACTGGGACAAGGAGAGATTGTGTGCATTTGCCTGCCTTCATGTGTTTGTGTGATAGATGGTCCCCTACAGCACTGTGTCAGTCAGCCAGTCAGCCAGTCAGCCAGTCAGGCAGCCAGTCAGGCAGGCAGGCAGGCAGGCCAGTCCCACGTAAAGGCATTAAGTCAGTCAGTCAGTCAGCCAGTCAGTCAGTCAGTCAGTCCCAGGTAAAGACAGGCGGTAAACATACACAGACAGGCTGTGACGGAGAAAGTCCTGTGATGGAGTCATTTGACAGACTGGCCTTGTGTCAGAGACGGGGGAAGGAGGCAAGACAAGACTAGCTGAAGTGAGAGGTGTGTGTGAGTGTGTGTGATTGTGTGTGTGTGTGTGTGTGTCTGTACAGTGAAAGCGGTGTCATAATACAGTGTAAATCCAGATTAGAGGTGGGTCATTAGCTAGACCGCTGGGTAATCCTCATCTGATCTGTGGTAAATAATCCCACTGCTTCCCAGCGCACACACTCACACACACTCACACACACTCACACACTCACACACACTCACACACACTCACACACACACTTTCTATCCGGTCTTAGTATGTTTAGAACTCCAATCCTGTATACACACTGCATGTGTTGCTATATCCCTAATGTACACACACACACACACACACACACAAACATACACAATCAAATAAAAATCAAATCACACACACACTCTAAGTGTTAAAGCATCCCCAATGTAACACACAAACACTGTAACAATGTCTCTTAAGTACACAGTAAAGTACATTTGGAAGTGGTGTTCCAACGACTTGGTGGATTCCTGACCACTAGGGAGAGAGTGGTGCCGCTAAAGCAATTCCCCCTCACACAGCATGGATCTTCACAACACAGCACTCTGTCTCACACAGCATGGAGCTTCACAACACAGCACTCTGTCTCACACAGCATGGCGCTTCACAACACAGCACTCTGTCTCACACAGCATGGAGCTTCACAACACAGCACTCTGTCTCACACAGCATGGGATCCCATCTCACTACTGACACCAGTGTAGCAAACAACAACATGTGTAGTCTATTGTAATATACACACACTCTCAATTCAATTCAAAGGGCTTTATTGGCATGGCAAACATGTGTTTACACTGTAATCTGAGGGAAATATGTTACTCTAATATGGTAATACATTTGGCAGGAGGTTAGGAAGCGCAGCTCAGTTTCCACCTCATTTTGTGGGCAGTGTGCACATAGCCTGTCTTCTCTTGAGAGCCAGGTCTGCTTATGGAGGCCTCTCTCAATAGCAAGGCTATGCTCACTGAGTCTGTACATAGTCAAAGCTTTCCTTAATTTTGGGTCAACCACAGTGGTCAGGTATTTTGCCACTGTGTATTCTCTGTTTAGGGCCAAATAGCGTTCCAGTTTGCTCAGTGTTTTGGTTCATTCTTTCCAAAGTGTCAAGTAATTATCTTTTTGTTTTCTCATGATTTGGTTGGGTCTAAATGTGTTGTTGTCCTGGGGGTCTGTGGGGTCTGTTTGTGTTTGTGTTTGTGTTAGTGAACAGAGCCCCAGAACCAGCTTGCTTAGGGGGCTCTTCTCTAGGTTCATTTCTCTGTAGGTGATGGCTTTGTTATGGAAGGTTTGGGAATCGCTTCCTTTTAGGTGGTTGTAGAATTTAACGGCTCTTTTCTGGATTTTGATAATTAGCGGATATCGTCCTAATTCTGCTCTGCATGCATTATTTGGTGTTTTACGTTGTACACGGAATATGTTTTTGCAGAATTCTGCATACAGTCTCAATTTGTTGTTTGTCCCATTTTGTGAATTCTTGGTTCTCTCTCCCTCTCTCTCTCTCTCTCTCGCTCTCTCTCTCAAAACTCCTTAAGGTGTCTGCATACTAGATTCGGTTTGCTCCTAGCAGAACTTATCTAGGCAAAGTGATTGTCTGTGCCTCCCATACTCCCTTAAAACTTGAAAAATAGTACTGTTTGTCCCACTTCAGACGCTGTAGCCAGTATACACTTCCTCAAAAAAGTCTGAATTAATCTAAGATACACTGCCTTCAGAAAGTATTCATACCCCTTGACTTATTCCACATTTTGTTGTGTTACAACCTGAATTAAAAATGGATGAAATATATTTTTTTCTCACATATCTACACACAATACCCCATAATGACAAAGTAAAAACATGTTTTTAGAAATGTTAGCAAATGTAGTGAAAATTCAAATACATAAATATCTCATATACATAAGTATTCACACCTTTGAGTCAATACATGTTAGAATCATGTTTTGCAGCGATTACAGCTGTGAGTCTTTCTGGGTAAGTATCTAAGAGCTTTGCTCACCTGGATTGTACAAATTTGTCCATTATTCTTTTCAAAATTCTTCATGCTCTGTCAAATTTGTTGTTGATCATTGCTAGACAACCATTTTCAAGTCTTGCCATAGATTTTCAAGCAGATTCAAGTCAAAACTGTAACTCGGCCACTCAGGAACATTCACTGTCTTCTTGGTAAGCATCTCCAGTGTACATTTGGCCTTGTGTTTTAGGTTATTGTCCTGCTGAAAGGTGAATTCATCTCCCAGTGTCTGGTGGAAAGGTAGACTGAACCAGGTTTTCCTCTAGGATTTTGCCTGTGCTTAGCTCCATTTTGTTTCTTTTTTATCCAGAAAAACTCCCCAGTCTTTAACGATTACAAGCATACCCATAACATGATGCAGCCACCACTATGCTTGAAAATATGGAGCGTGGTACTCAGTGATGTGTTGTATTGGATTTTCCCCAAACATACAGTAACACTTTGTACACTGCTCAAAAAAATAAAGGGAACACTTAAATAACACAATGTAACTCCAAGTCAATCACACTTCTGTGAAATCAAACTGTCCACTTAGGAAGCAAAACTGATTGACAATAAATGTCACATGCTGTTGTGCAAATGGAATAGACAACAGGTGGAAATTATAGGCAATTAGCAAGACACCCCCAATAAAGGACTGGTTTTGCAGGTGGTGACCACAGACCACTTCTCAGTTCCTATGCTTCCTGGCTGATGTTTTGGTCACTTTTGAATGCTGGCGGTGCTTTCACTCTAGTGGTAGCATGAGACGGAGTCTACAACCCACACAAGTGGCTCAGGTAGTGCAGCTCATCCAGGATGGCACATCAATGCGAGCTGTGGCAAGAAGGTTTGCTGTGTCTGTCAGCGTAGTGTCCAGAGCATGGAGGCGCTACCAGGAGACAGGCCAGTACATCAGGAGACGTGGAGGAGGCCGTAGGAGGGCAACAATCCAGCAGCAGGACTGCTAACTCCGCCTTTGTGCAAGGAGGAGCAGGAGGAGCACTGCCAGAGCCCTGCAAAATGACCTCCAGCAGGCCACAAATGTGCATGTGTCTGCTCAAACGGTCAGAAACAGACTCCATGAGGGTGGTATGAGGGCCCGACGTCCACAGGTGGGGGGTTGTGCTTACAGCCCAACACCGTGCAGGACGTTTGGCATTTGCCAGAGAACACCAAGATTGGCAAATTCGCCACTGGCGCCCTGTGCTCTTCACAGATGAAAGCAGGTTCACACTGAGCACGTGACAGACGTGACAGAGTCTGGAGACGCTGTGGAGAACGTTCTGCTGCCTGCAACATCCTCCAGCATGACCGGTTTGGCGGTGGGTCAGTCATGGTGTGGGGTGGCATTTCTTTGGGGGGCCGCACAGCCCTCCATGTGCTCGCCAGAGGTAGCCTGACTGCCATTAGGTACCGAGATGAGATCCTCAGACCCCTTGTGAGACCATATGCTGGTGCGGTTGGCCCTGGGTTCCTCCTAATGCAAGACAATGCTAGACCTCATGTGGCTGGAGTGTGTCAGCAGTTCCTGCAAGATGAAGGCATTGATGCTATGGACTGGCCCGCCCGTTCCCCAGACCTGAATCCAATTGAGCACATCTGGGACATCATGTCTCGCTCCATCCACCAACGCCACGTTGCATCACAGACTGTCCAGGAGTTGGCGGATGCTTTAGTCCAGGTCTGGGAGGAGATCCCTCAGGAGACCATCCGCCACCTCATCAGGAGCATGCCCAGGCGTTGTAGGGAGGTCATACAGGCACATGGAGGCCACACACACTACTGAGCCTCATTTTGACTTGTTTTAAGGACATTACATCAAAGTTGGATCAGCGTGTAGTGTGGTTTTCCACTTTAATTTTGAGGGTGACTCCAAATCCAGACCTCCATGAGTTGATCAATTTGATTTCCATTGATAATTTGTGTGTGATTTTGTTGTCAGCACATTCAACTATGTAAATAAAAAAGTATTTAATAAGATTATTTCATTCATTCAGATATAGGATGTGTTATTTTAGTGTTCCCTTAATTTTTTTGAGCAGTGTATTTAGGACAAAAAGTTAATCGCTTTGCCACATTACTTTAGTGCCTTGTTGCAAACAGTTTTGGAATATTTGTATTCTGTACAGGCTTCCTTATTTTCACTGTCAATTAGGTTAGTATTGTGGAGTAACTACAATGTTGTTGATCCATCCTCAGTTTTCTCCTATCACAGCCATTAAAATTGTTTTAAAGTCACCACTGGCCTCATGGTGAAATCCCTGAGCGCTTTCCTTCCTCTCTGGCAACTGAGTTAGGAAGGACACCTGTATTTTTGTAGTGACTGGGAGTATTGATAAACCATCCAAACTGTAATTAATAACTTCACCATGCTCAAAGGGTTATTCAATGTCTGCTTTTTTATTTGTACCCATCTACCAATAGGTGCCCTTCTTTGTGAGGCATTGTAAAACCTCCCTGATCTTTGCGATTAAATCTATGTTTGAAATTCACTGTTTGACTGAGGGACCTTACAGATAATTGTATGTGTAGGGTACAGAGATGAGGTAGTCATTCAAAAATCATGTTAAAAGCTATTATTGCACACAGAGTGAGACCAAGAAATGTATAATGTGACTTGTTAAGCAAATTTTAACTCCTGAATGTATTAAGGCTTGTTTTAACAAAGGGGTTGAATAATTATTGACTCAAGACATTTCAGCTTTTTATATTTAATTAAATTGTTTAAAAAAAATTAAGAACATAATTCCACTTTGACATTATGGGGTATTGTGTGTAGGCCAGTGACAAAACATATTTAATCCATTTTAAATTCAGGCTGTAACACACAAAAAAAAGGAAAAAGTCAAAGGGTATAACTCAAGAAATCTGTAATTAATTTAGACATTTTTTCAGAGGAGGTCTTAGTCGTGCAAGATGTTTGGTGCAGTATTTCTCAAATAAAAAAATGTGCATGAAAACGAGTCGTCTCTTGTTGAATGACAACACACACTTCATTGAAGAATCCCTACTGTTGACCAATCACTGACAAAGGGGCGTAGACTTCGGCTACCGAACTTCGGCTTCCCTCAAGCAAAAATGTAGTGTGCACAAACAGCCGAGAAAAACCTTGCCGAACACCAAAACAAAGGGTCACAAAATGTCGTCATAATATATGCGCAAACTGTTTCGAACTGTTTCGGATTGGAAGCATGCGGACACTGTTACAGCCAACACACAGTACCCCACCACACTCTCTGACAGACATCTAAGCTCCACCTGGTCAGGGTAGAAACCATAGAACCCAGCCCATCATGGATCAGGATCCATCAAGAGGGGGCCTGACAGCCTGGAGCTCCAGGGCAAAGCTCCACAGCTGGATATATGGGGCCAGACCGGACCGCTGAACTGGGTCCAAATGGATCAAATGAGAGCTGGGATAGTGGGGAAGTGGTTGGAAAGTGAACACTGGAGGGTGTGAGATGTATGTGTGTCCCAAATAGCACCATATTCCCTAAATAGGGCACTACTTTTGACCAGGGCCCGTAGGACTCTGGTAAAAAGTAATGCACTATGTAAGGAATAGGGTGCCATTTGTGATGCAATCATAGTAGAATGAGGTACAGATGGGTGGTCATCCTGATGCATCAGAGTGTGTGTGTGTGTGTGTGTGTGTGTGTGTGTCTGTGTCTGTGTCTGTGCATGTGTATGCGTTAATGCATTCAGATTGTTTCACAGATTAATTTGTTGATGGATGAGGGGTCCTATTGCAAGCCTGTAAAGATGGCAGCTCTCCATAGAGATGTACTGGAGAGCTCCTCTCCTATCTTTGCAATGGCAGCTTCTGTCCATGCTTGAACAGGCTTTGGGCCAAGTGTGCCTTCTATCCAACTCTATGCAGCGATGGCCTTAATCGGCACATCTGGGCAGTTTTCCATTGAGACCCCCAAAAAAACTCCAATGTGATTGGGATAAGACCCAAAACTGGGGGATGAATTGTGCTGTTCCTGAGTCTGAGGAAGCTCTATACAGAGGCCAATATTTCCTGTGAGATGAAGAGCGCTGTAAAAATATTAATGGTGCTGATGATGATGATGATGATGATGATGATGTTTCTGATAATCATAACTGCAGCGCTAACGATGCCAATACTGCACTACAAAGGCACATTTCTTATACTCCATTATATATTCTGATCAACTGGCTTGTTTTTGTGTCAGGAAACTAAATACCACAATAATCACATAATATACCTGGCCATTACAACAGATCAAAGATTTTGACCAAATTCGTAGTTGCTGCGTTTTGCCTATCTGCCTATTAGCATAATTAATGTCATTCCGGTAATGCATTCAAACACCGAGATGTCGCTCGGGATGCGTCACACACACACACACACATACACGTCAAGACTGGCCTCTTTAAAAATAGACTTGCAGTAATTTCTTACATTGTGAAGATAAACAGTATTGTACTTCCATTCTAAATACAGGTTCATTAACAGCAATAACATGGTGAAGATTCTAGATACAGATCCTAGATGAACGTGGAAGATACAGATTCTAGATTCATGTGGAAGATTCAGTTTCTAAATGGATGTGGAAAATTCTAGATACAGATTCTAGATTCATGTGGAACATCCTGGATTCAGGGATATCCTGTAAGATAAGGTCTGATGTGTTCCAGTGTGTGTATCACAGGAGGTTGGTGGCACCTTAATTGGGGAGGACGGGCTCGTGGTAATGGCTGAAGCGAAATTAGTGGAATGGTATCAAAAACATCAAACACATGGTTTCCACGTGTTTGAGGCCATTCCATTTGCTCCGTTCCAGCCTCCTCTCAGCAGCCTCCACGGGTGTGTATGTAGGCTTAAGATAAAGCTAGCTGGCCTGGGTTAGTCTAGGGTACTGTAGGTAGATATATATTGGCCTGCTGTGCTGTGTGTTATTAAAGATAGCCCAGGCTGCCTCAGGGAAAGTGACAGGATTCTGTGCTTCACCGCTCACTCTGCTTCACTGCAAGACTATGGTCATGGAGGCAGCTAGCTAGTAGCTCCTGTAACAGGAGGCTATGGCCATGGATGTAGGTAGCTAGAATGTAACTACTGTAAGAGGCTATGGCCATGGATGTAGCTAGCTAGTAACTACTGTAGCAGGCTATGGCCATGGAAGAAGCTAGCTAGTAGCTACTGTAAGAGGCTATGGACATGGAAGTAGGTAGTGCACCCATGCCCAGGACGGAGAGGCTATCCTGGGCCAGGATCTATCAGGAGGGGGCCTGACAGCCTGGAGCTCCAGGGCAATTCTCCACGGCTGGACATATGGGGCCATCACTCCAGACCGGACAGCTGAACTGGATCCAACTGGATCCAACCGGATCAGACTGGTTCAAATGAGATTTGGGATAGGGGGGAAGTGGTTGGAAAGGGGACACTGGAGGGTGTGAGAGGTATGTGTGTCCCAAATAACACCATATTACCTGTATAGTGCACTACTTTTGACCAGGGCCCATAGGACTCTGGTAAAACAAAATGGGAATAGGGTGCTATTTGTGATGCAACCATAGTAGAATGGAGTACAGATGGGTGGTGGTCCTGATATGTCGACTGAGTTGTGACTATCTATCACTCAACCCAACCACTGCAGTGTTGGTTTAATGGAATGTATCAGTGTGTGTGCATGTGTATGTGTGTGTGTGTGCGTGCGTGTGTGCGCGCCCACGTGTTTTAATGTAATGTATAATAATGCATTAATGTTGGCTCACAGATTAATTTGTTGATAGATGAGTGGTCCTATAGCAAGCCTGTAAAGATACCAGCTCTCCATAGAAATGTACTAGAGAGCTCCTCTCCTTGCAATGCTTGAACAGGCTTTGGACCAAGTGTGCACTCTATCCAACTCTATGCAGTGGTGGGCGGCCTTAACCAGATCTGGGCAGTTTTTGATTGAGACCCCAAAACAACCATGCAATGTGACTGGGATGAGACTCAAAACTGGGGGATGAATTGTGCTGTTTCTGAGCCTGAGGAAGCTCTCTATGAAGAGGCCAATACTCCCTGTGAGATGAAGAGGCTGTACAACAATAGTAACAGTGCTGCTGCTGATGATGATGGTGATGATGAAGTTGCTGATAATCATAACTGCAGCTCTAATGATGCCAATAGCTCTTCTGCATATTAGCATAATTCATGTCATTCCGGTAATGCACTGAAACACTGAGAGGTCACTTGTGATGCGTCACACACACACACACACACACACACACACACACACACACACACACACACACACGTCAAGACTGGCCTGCTTAAAAATAAACTTGCAGTAATTTCTTACATTGTGAAGATAAGCAGATTCTAGATACAGATTCTAGGTGCATGTGGAAGATTCTAGATTCAAATTCTAGATTCATGTGGAACATTCTGGATTCAGAGATATCCTGTAAGATAAGCTCAGATGTGTTCCAGTGTGTGTATGAAAGCCTATGGTAAAGCTAGCTTGCCTTGGTTAGTCTAGTGTACTGCAGGTAGAGATACAGTGCATTCGGAAAGTATTCAGACCCTTTGACTTGTCCCACATTTTGTTACGTTACAGCCTTATTCTTAAATGGCTTAAATTGTTTTTTTACCCCCTCATCAATCTACACACAATACCCCATGATGACAAAACAAAAACAGGTTTTTATACATTTTTGCAAATTTATAAAATAAAATAAATAAAATATTACATTTACATAGGTATTCAGACCCTTTACTCAGTATTTTGTTGAAGCACCTTTGGCAGCGATAACAGTCTGGAGTCTTCTTGGGTACGACGCTACAAGCTTGGCACACCTGTATTTGGGGAGTTTCTCCCATTCTTCTCTGCAGATCCTCTCAAGCTCTGTCAGGTTAGATGGGGCGCGTCGATGCACAGCTTTTTTCAGCTCTCTCCAGAGATCTGGTTCAAGTCCAGGCTCTGGGTGGGCCACTCAAGGACATTCAGAGACTTGTTCCGAAGCCACTCCTGCGTTGTCTTGGCTGTGTGCTTAGGGTCATTGTCCTGTTGGAAGGTGAACCTTCGTCCCAGTCTGAGGTCCTGAGCACTCTGGAGCATGCTTCTACATCTGCATTGCTGTTTGGGGTTTTAGGCTGGGTTTCTGTATAGCACTTTGTGACATCTGTTGATGTAAAAAGGGCTTTATAAATACATTTGATTGATTGATTCATCAAGGATCGCTCTGTACTTTGCTCCGTTCATCTTTCCCTCGATCCTGACTAGTCTCCCAGTCCCTGCCGCTGAAAAGCATCCCCATAGCATGATGCTGCCAGTACCATGCTTCACCGTAGGGATGGTGCCAGGTTTCCTCCAGACGTGACGCTTGGCATTCAGGCCAAAGAGTGCAATCTAGGTTTCATCAGACCAGAGAATCTTGTTTCTAATGGTCTGAGAGTCTTTAGGTGCCTTTTGGCAAACTGCAAGCAGGCTGTCATGTGCCTTTTACTGAGGAGTGCCTTCCGTCTGGCCACTCAAACATAAAGGCCTGATTTGTGGAGTGCTGCAGAGATGGTTGTCCTTCTAGAAGGTTCTCCCATCTCCACAGAGGAACTCTGGAGCTCTGTGAGAGGGACCATAGGGTTCTTGGTCACCTCCCTGACCAAGGTCCTTCTACCCCGATTGTTCTGATTGGCCGGGGGGACAGCTCTAGGTATAGTCTTGGTGGTTCCAAACTTCTAACATTTAAGAATGATGGAGGTCACTGTATTCTTGGGGACCTTCAATGCTGCAGACATTTTTTGGTACCCTTCCCCAGATCTGTGCCTTGACACAATCCTGTCTCCGAGCTCTACGGACAATTCCTTCGACCTAATGGCTTGGATTTTGCTCTGACATGCACTGTCAACTGTGGGATCTTATATAGACAGGTGTGTGCCTTTCCAAATCATGTCCAATCAATTGAATTTACCACAGGTGGACTCCAATCAAGTTGTAGAAACATCTCAAGGATGATCAATGGAAACAGGATGCACCTGAGCTCAGTTTCGAGTCTTATAGCAAAGGGTCTGAATAATTATGTAAATAAGGAATTTCTGTTTTTTGTTTTTTTATTTGCAAACATTTCTAAAAACCTGTTTCCACTTTGTCATTATGGGGTATTGTGTGTAGATTGATGAGCAAAATAAAATATTGAATCCATTTTAGAATAAGGCTGTAACATAACAAAATGTGGAAAAAGTCAAGGGGTCTGAATACTTTCTGAATAGAGTGCCTTCAGAAAGTATTCATACCCCTTGACTTATTGCACATTTTGTTGTGTTACAGCCTGAATTCAAAATTGATTAAATATATATTTTTTCTCACCCATCTACACACAATACCCCATAATGACAAAGTGCAACATGTTTTTAGACATTATTGCAAATGTATTGAAAATCAAATACAAAATATCTAATGTACATAAGTATTCACACCCCTGAGTCAATACATGGTAGAATCACCTTTGGCAGCGATTACAGCTGTGAGTCTTTCTGGGTAAGTCTCTAAGAGTTTTGATGTGTTGTGTTGGATTTGCCCCAAACATGACGCTTTGTATTCAGGACATAAAGTTCATGTCTTTGCAACTTTTTTTTGCAGTTTTACTTTAGTGCCTTATTGCAAACAGGATACATGTTTTGGAATATTTTTATTCTGTACAAACTTCCTTCTTGTCATTTAGGTTAGCATTGTGGAGTAACTGAAATGTTGTTAATCCATCCATCAGTTTTCTCCTATCACAGAGGTTAAACTCTGTAACTGTTTAAAAGTCACCATTGGCCTCATGGTTATATCCCTGAGCGGTTTCCTTCCTCTCCAGAAACTGAGTTAGGAAGGACACCTGTATTTTTGTAGTGACTGGGTGTATTGATACATCATCCAAAGGGTAATTAGTAACTTCACCATACTCAAAGAGATATTCAATGTCTGCTTTTTAAATGTTTTATCTACTAATAGGTGCCGTTCTTTGCAAGGCATTGGAAAACCTCCCTGGTGTTTCTGGTTGAATCTGTGTTTGAAATTCACTGCTCGACTGAAGGACTTTACAGATAATTGTATGTGTCGGGTACAGAGATGAGGTAGTCATTCAAAAATAATGTTAAACACTACTAATGCACACAGAGTGAGTCCATGCAACTTATTATGTGATTTGTTAAGCACATTTTTACTTCTTAGGCTTGCCATAAGAAATGGGTCCAATACTTATTGATTCAAGACATTTCAGCTTTTAATTTTAAAAAATGTCTAAAAGTATAATTCCACTTTGACATTATGGGGTATTGTGTGTAGGCCAGTGACAGAAAATCTCAATTTAATCAATTTTACATTAAGGCTGTAACACAATAAAATGTGGAAAAAGTCAAGGGGTGTGAATATTTTCTGAAGGCCACTTTATAGTCCTGCTGTGCTGTGTGTTATTAAAGATATTCCAGGCTGCCTCAGGGAAAGTGACAGGATTCTGTGCTTCACTGCTCACTCTGCTTCACTGCAAGACTATGGTCTTGGAGATACAGTGGGGAAAAAATGTATTTAGTCAGCCACCAATTGTGCAAGTTCTCCCACTTAAAAAGATGAGAGAGGCCTGTAATTTTCATCATAGGTACATGTCAACTATGACAGACAAAATGAGGAAAAAAAATCCAGAAAATCACATTGTAGGATTTTTAATGAATTTATTTGCAAATGATGGTGGAAAATAAGTATTTGGTCAATAACACAAGTTTCTCAATACTTTGTTATATACCCTTTGTTGGCAATGACACAGGTCAAACGTTTTCTGTAAGTCTTCACAAGGTTTTCACACACTGTTGCTGGTATTTTGGCCCATTCCTCCATGCAGATCTCCCCTAGAGCAGTGATGTTTTGGGGCTGTCGCTGGGCAACACGGACTTTCAACTCCCTCCAAAGATTTTCTATGGGGTTGAGATCTGGAGACTGGCTAGGCCACTCCAGGACCTTGAAATGCTTCTTACGAAGCCACTCCTTCGTTGCCCGGGCGGTGTGTTTGGGATCATTGTCATGCTGAAAGACGCTGCCACGTTTCATCTTCAATGCCCTTGCTGATGGAAGGAGGTTTTCACTCAAAATCTCACGATACATGGCCCCATTCATTCTTTCCTTTACACGGATCAGTCGTCCTGGTCCCTTTGCAGAAAAACAGCCCCAAAGCATGATGTTTCCACCCCCATGCTTCACAGTAGGTATGGTGTTCTTTGGATGCAACTCAGCATTCTTTGTCCTCCAAACACGACGAGTTGAGTTTTTACCAAAAAGTTATATTTTGGTTTCATCTGACCATATGGCATTCTCCCAATCCTCTTCTGGATCATCCAAATGCACTCTAGCAAACTTCAGACGGGCCTGGACATGTACTGGCTTAAGCAGGGGGACACGTCTGGCACTGCAGGATTTGAGTCCCTGGCGGCGTACTGTGTTACTGATGGTAGGCTTTGTTACTTTGGTCCCAGCTCTCTGCAGGTCATTCACTAGGTGCCCCCGTGTGGTTCTGGGATTTTTGCTCACCGTTCTTGTGATCATTTTGACCCCACGGGGTGAGATCTTGCGTGGAGCCCCAGATCGAGGGAGATTATCAGTGGTCTTGTATGTCTTCCATTTCCTAATAATTGCTCCCACAGTTGATTTCTTCAAACCAAGCTGCTTACCTATTGCAGATGCAGTCTTCCCAGCCTGGTGCAGGTCTACAATTTATTTTTCTGGTGTCCTTTGACAGCTCTTTGGTCTTGGCCATAGTGGAGTTTGGAGTGTGACTGTTTGAGGTTGTGGGCAGGTGTCTTTTATACTGATAACAAGTTCAAACAGGTGCCATTAATACAGGTAACGAGTGGAGGACAGAGGAGCCTCTTAAAGAAGAAGTTAGAGGTCTGTGAGAGCCAGAAATCTTGCTTGTTTGTAGGTGACCAAATACTTATTTTCCACCATAATTTGCAAATAAATTCATTAAAAATCCTACAATGTGATTTTCTGGAATTTTTTTCCTCAATTTGTCTATCATAGTTGACGTGTACCTATGATGAAAATTACAGGCCTCTCTCATCTTTTTAAGTGGGAGAACTTGCACAATTGGTGGCTGACTAAATACTTTTTTCCCCCACTTTTTTCCCCTGGTAGCCTAGCTACTGTAACAGGCCATGGCCATGGTTGTAGCTAGCTAGTAGCTACTGTAACAGGCTATGGCCATGGTTGTAGCTAGCTAGTTGTTACTGTAACAGGCTATAGCCATGGAAGTAGCTAGCTAGTAACTACTGTAACAGGCTATGGCCACGCACGTAGATAGCTAGAAGCTACTGTAACAAGCTATGGCCATGGATGTACTGTAGGTAGCTAGTAGCTCCTATTGAAGGCTAGAAGGCTAGGACTAGGAAACCTATGAAGGTAGCTAGCTGGCTATAAGGCTAAGGCTAAAGATAGCTACTGTATAAGGCTAGGGCGATCAACATATCTAGCAGGCTAAGGCTAAACTTAGCAACTGTAGCAGGATGGGGCCATGGATGCAGTGCCTTCGGAAAGTATTCTGACCCCTTGACTTTTTTCCACATTTTGTTTTGTTACAGCCTTATTCTAAAATGGTTTCAATTTACAACATCCTCAGCAATCTACACATTATGCCCCATGATGACAAAGCGAAAACAGGTTTTTAGAACATTTTGCAAATGTATTAAAAATAAAAAACAAAAATACCTTAAGTATTCAGACCCTTTGCTATGAGACTTGAAATTGAGCTCAGGTGCATCCTGTTTGCATTGATCATCCTTGAGATGTTTCTACAAATTGATTGGAGTCTACCTGTGGTAAATTCTATTGATTTGACATGATTTGGAAAGGTACACACGTCTATATAAGGTCCCACAGTTGACAGTGCATGTCAGAGCAAAAACTAAGCCATGAGGTCAAAGGAATTGTCCGTAGAGCCAGAGCCCGGACTTGAACCCGATCGAACATCTCTGGAGAGAGGAATGGGAGAAACTCCCCAAAAACAGGTGTGCCAAGCTTGTAGCGTCCTACCCAAGAAGGCTCAAGGCTGTAATCGCTGCCAAAGGTGCTTCAACAAAGTACTGAGTAAAGGGTCTGAATACTTACGTAAATGTGATATTTCAGTTTTGTATTTTTAATACATTTGCAATAATTTCTAAAAACCTGTTTTTGCTTTGTCATTATGGAGTATTGTGTGTTGATTGATGAGGGAAAACAACAATTTAATAAATTTTAGAATAAGGCTGTAATGTAACAAAATGTGGAAAAAGTCAAAGGGTCTGAATACTTTCCGAATGCCCTGTATCCAGTGGCTAGCTGGCTATAAGGCTAAAGTTGAAGAAAGTGGAGACGTCATAGAATGTCAAAGAGTAACATTGCTGGAGACCCCTTGACGTTTTGGGGACACTGTCGGGATTGCTAGCAAAGAGATTTGTGGTGGCTAATTAATGGTAAATAAGTTAATTGTCTCACAGTTAGCCAAGATGCTTAGCTAGTCGGATAAAATTGTTAGCTAGCGTAGTAGCGTTGCCGTGTCAATAACGACCTGTCTACAAAAATGACGAGGCGTCTCCAGTTTTGTTTATATTTTACCATTGTAAAGCGCATCCATGCGTAACCACTTTCTATTCGTATTGTAGCAGGCTATCACCGCCTCATTGCAAGGCAATAGAGATAGCTGCTGTGGACCTGTAGAGGATCTGTGTAGTTAGTATATCGCATGGGAGAAAGGATGAATGATCTACTGTGGTAAGCTGACAGGGAGAGAAAGAGAAAGAGAGAGCGAGTGGAAGAGTGTCTGACGTCACAGTGTAGTCAAAGGACTCTGTCAGACTTCAACCCACACACACAGGTTCACGCACAGACACACTGTATTGGAACATGAATGAACACCCACGTCAAACCACCAACGTAACCCATCAATCGATGCTGTGGCATGTGTCATTTTCACACTGTGGGGGTCAGCTCTGAATGGGCGAGATTGGCCAACAAATGTTTAACATTTTAGTCATTTAGCAAACGCTCTTATCCAGAGCAACTTACAGTAGTGAGTACATACATTTTTGTACTTTTTCGTACTGGTCACCTGTGGTAATTGAACCCTCAACCCTGGCATTGCAAGAGCCATGCTCTACCAACTGAGCCACACGGGACACGCACACACGCACGCACGCACGCACGCACGCACGCACGCACGCACACACACACACACACACACACACACACACACACACACACACACACACACACACACACACACACACACACACACACACACACACACACACACACACACACACACACACACACACACACACACACACACACACACACACACACACACACACACACACACACAGTGTCTCATTATCAATAATACACCACCATTTCACCAGACCAGCCATCGTATCACTCTGTCTGACACACACAGACACCCCACTGGGCACAGACGCCAGTTCAACGTCTAGTTTTGATTTACATTTGGTTGAGTTGTCAACTAACCATGAATTCAACGTGAAATCAACAACAAACGTCATCATCTCATTGGATTTAGGTTAAAAGTTCAGTGAAAAACAATACGAAATGCCCTTACGTTGATTCCTTTTTTGCAAATCCAATCCATTTTTCACGTTGATTCACATTGATTTTCTTTGGTTGAAGTGATGTGGAAACAGCATTGATTCAAACTGTTTTTTGCACGGTGGGACGGGTGTCACATTAGTATTGAAATGGCTTTGACCCCAGAGACAGATAACAACATAAGGAGGTCAACCCCTGGTCCCCGACCACCTGGGTTTTATCCCAACCACATACACACACACACACCACAGGAGGTTGGTGGCACCTTAATTGGGGAGGATGGGCTCATGGTAATGGCTGGAGCGGAATCAGTGGAATGGTAGCAAATACATCAAACACATGGTTTCCACGTGTTTGATGCCATTCCATTTGCTTTGTTTCAGCCATTATTATGAGCTGTCCTCCCTTCAGCACCCTCCACTGATACACACACACACACACACACACACACACACACTCACACACATCCTAAGCAACAATTGTATTATATTAAGGAAAATCTGGAACTCTATCAGGGAAGGATTACATAAAGAATGGCAAGTCCAATACAACTTCAATTTTAGACCATGGGCTGCTGGCAGGCTGGCTGTGGCATATTAGGGCTGTGTCCCAAATTGCACCCTATTCCATATTTAGTATACCACTTTTGACCAGGGCCCATAGGGCACTATGTGGGAAATAGGGTGCCATTTGGGATGCAACCTATGAGTGGCTGAATGTTACAGTTACTGTGTGTGACGTCTGTGAGAGAGAAGAATGGCCTTCTGGGATTGAAACTGCCCCCGGGCAACTGGGTCAAAGTTAGACGTTGGTCTCTCTCTCTCCCTTTCTCTCGCTCTCCCTTTCTCTCTCTCTCTCTGTCTCTCTCCCCCCTCCTCCTCTTTTCTCCCCTCCCTCCCTCCCTCCCTCCCTCCCTCCCTCCCTCCCTCTCTCTCGCTCTCTCTCTCTCTCTCTCTCCCTTTCTCTCTCTCTCTCTCCCTTTCTCTCTCTCTCTCTCTCTCGCTCACGGCCTCAGAGACAGCCAATTACATAATGACATAACAGGTCACTCAACACGTGCCGACATGGTATTCCCTGTTGTGTTCCCTGAAGATCGATAAAGTTTGAAAAGAAATCATACACAATAGTCTAAAATATGAATGTGGACAACAGGCAGCATTAGAAACATATGAAATCAACCTAAGCCTCTATACTGGGACATGATGCCAATGTGCACAGAAAGTGGGGAAAGTGTGTGTGTGTGTGTGTGTCTGTGTGTGTGTGTGTGTGTGTGTGTGTGTGTGTGTGTGTGTGTCTGTGTGTGTGTGTGTGTGTGTCAGTGAAGAGCAGCTAGGCTGTCTGTGAACAGGGTGTTTGATTAGCAATGTTCTACATCAGACACAATCACAGGAGAACAGTACTGAGTCTGACTTTCATGTGCGCGCACACACAGAGACACACACACACACACACACACACATACACACACAGACGCACACACACAGACACACACACACAGACAGAGACACACATGCACACACACACACACAGACACACACACACACACACAGAGACACACACACACACACACAGCTACACAGCCCTCTACTGTGATGAGTAAAAGGCCAATCTACATGTAAACAACGCAGCAACCAGATTAGGCCCTTGCAGGGCAGGCTGATCTCTGAACACACTCCACAGGACACACACACACGTACACACACAGCACAGGGGAGGATGTGATGTCACAGTCACAGGATATACACTGAGGACCAGGAAGGAATCAGATCTCCTCACTTCTCCTCTCATGGACTTAAAAACATTGGTTTAGGATAAGCATGGGTTGGACTATGCCTGCATCCCAAATGGCACCCTATTTCCTTACAGTGCACTACTTTTGACCAGCTCCCTATATGGGCCCTGGTCAAAAGTAAGAAATGAGTGCACTATATAAGGAAAAGGGTGCCATTTGATACACAGCGCAGAGGCTAGAGAGGAGAGGGGTCTAGACCAGACTAGGGGCATACCTTTCAAAATACACCGGTAACCTGATGCCAAGGCTGCTTCACAAATGGCACCCTATTCTTTACATAGTGTACTACTTTTGACCAGAGCCCTATGGGCCCCGAAAAGTACAGATGCAGGATCTTAATTTGATCACCCTTTTGTTGCTGAGAAATGCAAACCTGTAGTGTATTTGAGTTTTAAAAAGGCTTCTAAAGTTTGCCATTTCCTCTTTGAAATTTCAGACTTGATTTGCCCTAACGAAAAATGTATCAACATATAATCCACATACTAATTCACATTTCCTGTTGCTGCAGCATTATTTTCCTGCTGTAGCAATCTGGCTCAAATTAAGATTGTACACCTGAATGCCCTATAAAGGGAATAGGGTGCCATTTGGGTTGTAGCTTAAATCTGTACCTAAATACAGAAGAGGCCTTTACTGATCCAGGGTCAACCATACACCTGATCCTAGACCAAGCCTTACTCTCCAAGCAACCCAGGTATGCTTGAAACTGATCCTACATCAGACAGGCATTGCCTTCCACACAGTGCAGGTAAGCTTCAATCTGAAGAGGCCTACCTATTACTTATCCAGTGTTTTGGGGTGGACCGACCGTACTGATCCTAGAACAGGCCTTAACACAACTGCAGAGACAGTTGCAGAGACAGGTCACCACAACTATGGCCTAGACCAGGCCTTAGCTTACCTTCCAGGCAGCAGATAGTAAGCTGTTAACTGATCCAGTGCTTCTGGGTGGACCGTACTGATCCTAGACCAGGCCTTAAGCCTTAAGACAACTGCAGAGACAAACGAGGCCTACAGGTACCTACAGGAACTGATTCTAGACCAGGCCTTAGCTTCCTAGCTACACTGTTTGAAGATGCCTACAATTACTGGCCCAGTGTTTACAGGAACTGATCCTAGACCAGGCCTCAACCTCTTGATCTTACCTTCCAGGCAGCAGGTCCTCCACAGGCCGGAGTGCGTCATCACCTCCTCGTTCTTCTTCACGGTCTCGTTCTCGTTGTTGCTCTTGGATTTGCACGTCCCTCGGGAGTACAGCCAGTAATCCGTCCCCACGGCGATGGTCATGAGGCTGAAGGCGGCGAACGCGCCGACCGTGGTCAGCAGCATCTGAACTCCGCGGTCAAACACGCCCATGTTGCCGCATTCCATGAAAGGGGAACCCCCTTTCCTCTTGACGAACAGGAAGTAAATGTTGGTCAGCTTGTGAGACCACGTGGTGGAGGCAGAGGCGGGAAATGGGCCCTGGTGGTGGGGGGGGTGGTTTCCACGGGCCCGAGGTGGGGGGGTGTCGGGGGGGGAGGCAGGGGAGCTCGGGGGGAATCGTATGGTTGGTTTTCGGGCGGGGGAACTGACACAGGTGAGAAATTAGGTGATGGAAGGAAGTTGGTGTGTGCCCTCTATTAACAAACAAACTAAGGACGATTGCAGCCTCTATGAACGAACATAATAGGCCAAGTAGCCTCTACGAACGAATGTGATAGGCCAGCCAAACAGCAGAGGCCTACTGGTTTGGAGTAGACCTACAGACCCTAACCAGAGTAGGTGGAAAGCTACCAACTACCTGCCGGAAACAGCTAGCCTACAAGTAGCATTGACATTTATCCTCTCTGTCCTCTCACTAGTGATGTCACACGTGTTACACCACTGGCAACTTCTATCTGTAAAGTGTGCGATATGGGGCATCTGTAGGGGAATGGTCCAGCACGGCACCCACTCACACACTCACACTCTCTCACACACTCACATACGTTCTCACACACACTCACACACAGGGAGTTCAGATTGAACGGCCAATGGGATTAGGAGGAGGATAGGGGTTAGGTCTAACAGTAGACCCTACTGATTTCCTTAACACCCTCTGATCCACAATCTAAAAAGGCTTCTGACCAATTAGAACAGGTCTACCGATAACCTACTGACAATTTTCTGACAATGTTATTCTAACCTGCCTGGTCAAATTCACATGGAATCATGGAGTCTTGTTAAGCATCTTGCCTGTCTGTCTTTATGTTTGGCCTATTCTATTCGGCAAAGACAGGAGAACAAGGAGAGAGAGAGAGAGAAAGAGAGAGAGAGAGATTGGGGACTTGAAGGTAGAGAGGGACACTGAGAGGAAATGAAACAACGAATTCAAATGAACGTCTTCAAATGGTGCCACAAAACCAACATAACTAAATACTCAGCAGGGGCAGATCAAATAAAATAAACAACAATAAGGGGAAACGAGAGAGACGAATCGAATCCAAGCCCCGAATCCAAATTAATAAATATAATCAAGTCACAACGCAAAACCCCAGCCCCCCAAAAAACGTAGTAGCTTCGTCGTGGAATAAAATAAATAAATAGAATCAACAAGATCAGCACCGCTATAGGTTTCCTTTTTCTTAAAATTCTGGTCCCCAGTTTCCATATGTAGGATCTAGAATGCGGAAGGTTTCCAACGAGAAATGAGCTGTGTTAGAAGGGGGAGAGGTACCGATGCAGAACCGTGGAGCTCTGTGGAGAGAGGGCGCATCCAACCATCCAAGCCGACCATTACTCGTCATAGAGCCGGGTAGAGGGAGAGGATGTGGCGGGGGCGCCGGCGGCGGTGGTGCTGCTGGAGTCTCTCTGGTAGACCAACGAGACTGCTGTTGCTGCTCCGGTATCCAAATTATCCTCGGTGGTTATATCACAGGCAGACCCGGAACCGATGCCGAACCGCATACACCGTCCGCGCGCCATGTAAAAAACGAAAAGATGCAAAAAAATAAAAAGGTCCAAATGAAGGCTAGACCACGACGCAGGCAGAAAAAGATCAGGCTAAAATAAATAACATCAAACCTTGACCGTGGTATGTTTTTCCCCCTCGTCAGTTTCCACCTCCCGGTTTGGTTTTCCTTGCAGAGGGAAGTGGAGGGGAGAGAAGAGGAGGAGGGGGTGGATGATGGTTAGAAGCGGCGTATGAAAAAAAAAGATCGACACAACCAGAGAGAAGGTCCACGGGTCCAAGCACAGCACACACTATATTCCAAAGCAGCAAAGCACGGGTGCGGGTTGTTCTGGTCTGGGGGGGTCCAGATTTGAAGTCAAACCGTTATTTTATTATTCCCGTTGTATGTTTAGAAGAAATGCACATTTGAGTCCCTCTCCTTTATTTTTGTAATTATCTTATTAGTTATTTTTTTGACGAGGGGCGATGCGTCTTGCCAGTGTGTGTTGCCACCGATTCCCCCCTCGTGGGGGAGAATTGTTTTTCACACAGTCTCCAATGAAAAGCCCCACCGAAATGTGCGCTTGTTGCTGGAAAGAGTTGAAAGATTTTCATTTCATTTCGGGAGGGCGGGCGGGCGTGCTGGGGGAGAGGAGAGGCGGGGGAGGGGGTTGGAGGAGGATGCCCGGTTTTGCCGTGGATGAGAGTGTGAGAAGACGGGAATGAGAGACAACCGGTTGGTTGAGTGGGATAAAGTGCTCGGCACTCCGTTTATTTATATATTTGTCGTGATGACGGTGATTTGTGAGTGTTTGTTGTTGTGAGACTATGCGCGCGTGTGAGTGTTTATGTGTTGTGTATGGAGGGGAGGAAAGGGAGGGGGAACCATTTATTTAGTGTTTTCTGATATAGGTTACAGATTGTCATGGCTACACTCACTCATCCCTAATAATGTGCTCGCATTGACACGTCTTAATACAAACGCATATAAATATTGGCCTATACAATTTAGGCCGACAATATTATTGTCGCATAATAGTGTTGAATATGTGTAGGTCTATACCTGCTTATAATTGTGTTTTTATATAGCCTACAAATACTTAGCACTTCAGGGCCATATCCCTGCACAATCCGGCATGACAAAACCATGCCTATTCCAGTTATCTCTCCCCCATGCACTAGCGCGCTCGCCGCCGATCGCTTCTCCCGGCCACGGCTCTCATTCTAACGTGGTGCTGAAACGGACAGCTCCGCGTCCCCATTCTAACCGCTGTATTCTGTATTTTACAGCAATTGTCTCCCCCTTGTGATAGGATGTACCAGAGCCATGCATTTAGAATCATATAAAGAAAGGGTTTGGAACCTCTAACCCTGGCAAGAGTTGGGAGGGTGTCTGATCAAAAGTAGTACAAGTTGTACACTAAACGGGGAAACACAGGGTTTTAGAGCACAGGAACACAAACTCTCAACATGACTTGTTGATTAATGGGTATTGTTGAGAAAAGGGCAACCCCCAGTGAAGAACAGACACCATTGTAAATACAACCCATATTTATGTTTATTTATTTTCCCATTTGTACTTTAACTATTTGCACATCATTTCAACACTGTATATAGACATAATATGACATTTGAAATGTCTCTATTCCTTTGGAACTTTTGTGAGTGTAATGTTTACTGTTAATTTTTATTGTTTATTTCACCTTTGTTTATTATCTATTTCACTTGCTTTGGCAATATAAACATATGTTTCCCATGCCAATAAAGCCCCTTAAATTGAATTGAATTGAATTGAAAATTGAATTGACAGAGAGAGAGACACAGAGAGACAGAGAGAAAGACGGAGAAAGAGAGAGAGAGGGAGAGAGAGAGCATGAGAGAGAGGGAGAGATTAAAGAGAGATGATAGATAGTTGTGTATTTGGAGATACATTATGACACAACAGACTGTGCTGGGAGACAATGTCATTGACTTGCAGAGAGTCAGTTAATGCTGTCTGTGTGTGTGTGTGTGTGTTTTGGCACTGCCCCCGAGACAGGCAGCTGGGCATGGTCCTCTCTGTTTGTCCCTGTCTGTCCAACACACTGATAACAGTCAGATCACACAGAGTATTAGACAGATTACAGCAGCTTTACAGATAAATTAGCAAACCCACTGCTGGCTTACACCAACTACTCTCTCTCTCTCTCTCTCTCTCTCTCTCTCTCTCTCTCTCTCTCTCTCTCTCTCTCTCTCTCTCTCTCTCTCTCTCTCTCTCTCTCTCTCTCTCTCTCTCTGTCTCTCTCCTCTCCTATCCCATCTCCCTCTCTCCTTCTCGCTCGCTCCCTCTCTCTCGCTCGCTCGCTCGCTCACTCTCTCACTTTTTCTTTCTCACTCTTTCTCTCCGTGCCTCAGGGTGCATCTCTTCCTGTGTTACTGCAGGATACTGTACGATGTGCATAAATGAGTTACCTACCTACCTACCTGCTAAAACCTGGCCAGCTCCTCTCCTCTCCTCCCCTCCCCTCCCCTCCTTCTCTCCTGTCCTCTTCCTCTTCTCTCCCTGACTGCAACCAGCAATGTCACACTGGAGAGAGAGAATGCAAGAGAGAGTAAGAGAGAGATAAAGAGAGAGAGAGAGAGAAAGAGAGAGAGAAAGAGAGAGAGAGAGAGAGAGAGATAGAGAGAGAGAGAGAGATAAAGAGAGAGAGAGAGAGAGAGAGAGACAGAGAGAGAAAGAGAGAGAGAGAGAGAGAGACAGAGAGAGACAGAGAGAGAGACAGAGAGAGAGAAAGAGAGAGAGAGAGTGAGCGAAAGAGAGCGAGCGAAAGAGAGAGAGAGAGAGAGACAGAGAGAGAGAGAGAGCGAAAGAGAGAGAGAGAGAGACAGAAAGAGAAAGAGAGAGAGAGTGAGTGAGTGAGTGAGTGAGTGAGTGAGTGAGTGAGAGAGAGAGGGGGGGGGGATTCAACCACAAACCAGCCAGGGACAACCACTGTTATAGATTGAGTGATACTAAAATAAAAAGAGAAATAAAGGGGTGAGTGAGTTAATAGAGCGATAAAGAGGGAAGCTTGTTAATTGCTTGTTAATACTCTCCCTGGGACCCCTGCTGATATGGAGGTTGACATTCTCTGTTTTCTTATTTTCCTCCTCCGCCTTTCTTTTCTCTCTCTGGTGTAAAGGCTATCCCACAGCGGCCTCCATCTCCTCCGCCTGCCTTCCATCCCAAACGGCACCCTATTCCCTACATAGTGCACTACCCTGGTCAAAAGAAGTGCGCTATGTTGGGAATACGGTGCTATTTGGAACCAAGCCTTAGAGGACTGATGTTAATGGGGGCAAAGTAGAGAGCATAGGGCAGAGAAAACTCTCTCTCTCTCTCTGTCTGTCTCACTTTGCATTTTTAGCAGTGAGTCAGGGGAACCTTGGTTAAGCTTGGGGCTTTCTTTCTTTCTTTCTTTCTTTCTTTCTTTCTTTCTTTCTTTCTTTCTTTCTTTCTTTCTTTCTTTCTTTCTTTCTTTCTTTCTTTCTTTCTTTCTTTCTTTCTTTCTTTCTTTCTTTCTTTCTTTCTTTCTTTCTTTCTTTCTTTCTCTCTCTTTCATTGTCTTTGTTTCTTCCTCTTCCTCTCTACTTTCTTCCTCTTCCTCTCTACTCCTGCTCTATCTGTGTCTCCTTCCCTCTCTTCTTCCCTCCGTGCATGTAGTTCCAAGGACAGCTTTATAAATAAAGTTCCTCTCCTCCTCTGTAGGGATGGCTGGTATTCACAGCGTGGCCCTAGCTGCTGCACTGACACAGTGGCCCACATTCAGCCTGCCCCAGGGCTTATGTCACCGATATGACAGGCTAATGTCATGATAAGTCACTTCTTTGTCATGATAAGTCTCTAAGCACAGTGGCCCACATTCAGCCTGCCCCAGGCCATGTAAGACTAATGTCAGGCCAATGTCATGATAAGTCACTTCTATGTCATGAAAAGTCACTTCTTTGCAGTGGTGGAAAAAGTAGCCAATTGTCATACTTTAGTAAAAGTAAAGATACCTTAATAGAAAATGACTCAAGTAAAAGTGAAAGTCACCCAGTAAAATCATACTTCAGTAAAAGTCTAAAAGTATTTGGTTTTAAATATACTTAAGTATCAAAAGTAAATGTAATTGCTAAAATATACTTAAGTATCAAAAGTCAAAGTAAAAGTATAAATCATTTCAAATGCCTTATATTAAGCAAACCAGATGTTTTTTGTTAACGTACGGATAGCCAGGGGCACACTCCAACACTCAGACATAATTTAGAAACGAAGCATGTGTTTATTGAGTCCGCCAGATCAGAAGCAGTAGGGATGACCAGGGATGTTCTCTCGATAATTGTGTGAATTAGACCATTTTCCTGTCCTGCTAAGCATTCAAAATGTAACAAGTACTTTTGGGTGTCGGGGAAAATGTATGGAGTAGAAAGTACATAATTATCTTTGGGAATGTAGTGAAGTAAAAGTAAAAGATGTCAAAAATATAAATAGTCAAGTAAAGTACAGATACCCAAAAAAACAACTTAAGTAGTACTTTCAAGTATTTTTACTTAAGTACTTTACACCACTGCTTCTTTGTCATGATAAGTCTCTAAGCACAGTGGCCCACATTCAGCCTGCCCCAGGTCCTATGTCAGACTAATGTCAGGCCAATGTCATGATAAGTCACTTCTATGTCATGAAAAGTGTCAAAGCACAGTGGTCCATCACTCCCTTTGAATTTTAGCTAGCGGTGGCTAAAATTAGCTGAAGTTTGTAGTGGCTGTTTAGAGAACACCAAACCATGGATTACAGTTTCTCCTGGCCCATAGACTACTTTTAGGGTGAGGAATAGAGTTGCAATAGAAGGGTATATTACTGGAAAATGTCCAAGTTTATGAGTAAACTACCAGAATTTTGGTAACTTTCAATGTTGTTATGTTCTTTTATCAGATTACATCTAGTAGCCTTTTTGGGTGCTTCAGATGATCACAGGTGTCTGTAATTATCTCTGGGCCTCTGTGCGGCTTTATCACATGTAAAGTATATAAAATAATAAAATAAAATAAATTGTAAATAAAAAATAGAATGACAAAGCTGTAAAACGTTATCCTAAATACAAACCATCAACTTAGTGTCTACCATTTGTGTTTAATATGAGGGTTTTAGCGTTAAATATATATATATATATATATATATATATATATATATATATATATATATATATTTTTTTTAATACACACTTTAATTATTTTACTATGTCTTTGTTGTAAATGTTTTGTTGCCAAACTGGTGGCAGTTTAGAAAAAAGTATATAGTTGGAAGAGTTAATTGAAAATAATGCCGTTGTTGATTAAATGCTTTTTTCATTAATTATGCTATTTTCTCTTGAACCATATGGTCTATCCACTAGACTTATGGACAATATGGACACAGATATAAAAAATATATATACTATATATGAATACATTTTTTAAAAGTTATTTGAGTATAAATGACCAAAGTTACCATATATTACCTGTTAATTAGCCAAATTAATTAGCAAGATTCTGGCAACTTTGGTAAATTACCGGTAACTTTGCAACCCTAGTGAGTAACCATCTAACAGCAAGTTGTAAAATCCCAAACTTCCACTTTAAGTCACACAAATGTCATAGTTATGGGACATTCAAATTGTCTTCTTATTTCTCTCTTTCTCGCTCTCTCTCCGTCTCTCTCTCTCCCCCTACCGCTCACTTTCTCATTCTCTCTCCCTCCCTCTCTCGTTAAAGGGCCAGTAGACCCTGATTAGAATGCGGAGGAGTGAGCCACTGCTGAAAATTGAAAATATATTGATTACCCCCTTGAGAGAGAGAGAGAATTGGATTGAATTGAATTGAGAGAGAGAGAGAGAGAGAGAGAGAGAGAGAGAGAGAGAGAGAGAGAGAGAGAGAGAGAGAGAGAGAGAGAGAGAGAGAGAGAGAGAGAGAGAGAGACAGAGAGAGAGACAGAGAGAGAGACAGAGAGAGAGATAGAGAGAGAAGAACACTGCGAATGTCGGCTTATGTAAATTACCCTTAAAAAGCACCCCTGACATCTCATAAACAAGAGCAATGCGTTTGTCGGTCAATGAATCCTGGCCTATGGTTCTGTGGTTTCATCCATATCCTCTGCTAAAACCTGGGGTCACACTGTATCCCTATGGACGTTCAGTGAAACTGCAACACAAAACTTGAAAATGACATTTTCCTAAGGAACATGTGTGTGCTTGCCAGTCTTGAAGTGTTTATGGTTGTGAAATAATATAAGTAGTGGTAGTGGTAGTGACTACAGTAGAAATTGTTGTTGTAGTAATGGTAGTAATATGGTTGTCATAGGCTATGGGTTGGTTATAGTGACCTATTTTGGGGTGGTTTGTAGGTCCGGAGTTATTATAGTGGATTATAGTTGGCTAGTATAGTAGGTTAGAGTGAGTAATATAGCATCTTAAGCCATATCATGTGTTTTTAAGCTCTCTGTTGGTGGGAATATAAAGCTATAATGTGTGTTTGAAGCTTTTGGAGGTAGAAAAAAAATTATCCAATGATGCTTAGGTGGATACAGTGAAGACTGGTTGAGCAGGCAGATAGTAGCCTATGGACAAAAGCAAATGTTGCTATTTGCATTACAGGTTTAAGAGCTCCAGGCAAGAACACATTCTTGAACAGGTATGGAGATCGCATGACCAGTTTACTTCAGATACATCTTACTTTGTGATATTTCAGTAAGAACACTACTGTAACATTACACATTTGTTCGTATTACTGCACAGCAAGCACACTGATAACTAGAAAAGGACATAATGGAAATGTCTGTGCTTGCTAGTGGTCTTGAAGTATTTATCGTTGTGGTAGTGACAGCAGTAGTAATGGTAGTAGTAGTTATGAAGTAATAGGGTTGTCATAGGCTATGGGTTAGTTAAAGTTAGTTATGGCTGGTGTCGGTAAACGTCGGCAAAAAGGCGTAATTAAATTGTTGCCAGCAGCACAGTTACAGTCCCCAACGCTTTGGATAACATGAAAACAGCATAACCAGCTCTGCAAGGGCGAGTAAAATGGTCAGAGTGAGGTGTTCTCTCATTTGTGTCTGGAAGTAGCTAGCAAGCTAGCCAACGTTAGCCAGTTAGCTTGAGTGCTTTACTGCTGTTGTGATAGGTGATTTGAAGGAGTCAGGCGCAGGAGGGTAAATCACAGAATACAGAGTTTATTCCATAGTACAGAGTTACGCTGGATAGCGCCAAACAGTCCAGTGCGCAAATCAGGCGCACTGGAACAAAACAGGCACACAGGGAAAATATACCCCGGCAATACAAAATACACGTAGCTCAACCGAGCTACTCTCTCCTCACGTTAAACAGTCACCCACAAGGACAAGGGGGGCAGAGGGAACACTTATACATGTACTAATAAGAGGATATGAACCAGGTGTGTGTAATTGACAAGACAAAACAAATGGAATGATGAGATATGGAGCGGCAGTGGCTAGAAGGCTGGTGACGACGAACACCGAAGCCTGCCCGAACAAGGAGAGGAGGCAGCTTCGGAGGAAGTCGTGACAGCTGTTGTGAGGTCAGAACGCTCGGATCAACCCTACTCCTCGGCCAGAGGAATGTTTGAATGTTGAATCCTACATTCCGCCATAAAAAAAGTATGAATGGTATAGCAAAAAGCTTTCAGGTGTTTGAAAAATGCAAAATTCGGTCGCCATGATCTACAAGTGTGATCTGAGATTTCTATTGGAGAAGCAGTTTATAGGCCTTCTGTTTGCTACAACCATATTTGCATAAATCCTAATGCTTCCCCCACCTATCCTCACGTACTTTGTGCCCCCTTAGATTTTTGGGGTGCATGACGCTACTGGTTATGCCTTTAGTCTGCTTGGCGAATCGTTCCCAGAAGTATTAGCCCGTTGGACCTCTGGGTTTGAAAACTCTGCGCTTGTAGTGTGAAAAATATAAGTAGTTAAAAAATATTTTTTTCAAGCAACCTAAAGACAGTCAGCCTGCACTTTAAAAAAAGTTGTTTTGGTGTTGGTAGCTTTAAGGGATCAAGAGCAGTGGCATATCCAAATACTTCCTGTTGAAGCCTATGGAGCTTTTATAGTTCAAAAAGTATAAATGGTATCAAAAAGCTGTATACAAGCAACCTATTTCAGAGTGGTCTGCACATTTTAAAGTTTGAATGGCATTTCTAGCTTAAATGGTTGAAGATAAATTACAGTGGACATTTTTACCATTTAAATCTATGGCCATTGAAATGCATTGGGATTTATGCAAATATGGTTGTAGTGTGAAAGTATAAGTAGTAGCGGTGGGCACCAATATCGATATTGTTTGATATCGATATGAGCAAGGCACATCGTGATATCAGTTTATCCTTGTTCTTAACCTACACTATTCTGTAAAATCGAATACATGACTGTTCCTGCATGAACAAAAGCCTCTCAATTTAGCATAATTAACTGCCTGCTGATGAGCCATCAACGGGCTTACCATTGTATTCAAACTGGCTGGGTAGGTTAGGCCCCCAGTAGGGACTCAGAAAGAAGTTGTCTGGACTTCAAAAAGCAGTGGAAGTAAAGTCCACACAGTATCAGCAATATCATTCATTCAAACAGATATGATATCGATATCGGTTTGAAAAATGCAACTGATATAGATTCATCACTAATAAGTAGTATCTAAACATTGCAGAGGGAGGTGTTCAGTCCCAGGGCTTTGAAGGCACTATGGTGTTGAACGCTGAGCTGTAGTCAATGAACAGCATTCTCACGTAGGTGTTCCTTTTGTGTCATCTGTGAATTTGTTGGGGCGTCATGCAAATTGGAGTAGGTCCAGGGTGTCTGGGATGATGGTGTTGATGGTGTTGATGTGAGCCATGACCAGCCTTTCAAAACATTTCATGGCTACAGATGTGAGTGCTACGGGGCGATAGTCATGCAGAAAGGTTATACCTTGGCGTTCTTGGGCACAGGGACTATGGTGGTCTGCTTGAAACATGTAGGTAGTACAGACTCGGTCAGGGAGAGGTTGAAAATGTCAGTGAAAACACTTACCAGTTGGTCAACGTATGCTCTGAGTACCCGTCCTAGTAATCCGTCTGGCCCCAAGGCCTTGTGAACAGCTAGTATGCCTGGAACGCAAGCATTGTTCTCAGGCCATGTTTCTGGTATTACTGGTATTATAGGGTCGGTGGATGGTGATTGGTGGAATTATTGAGCCAATTGGAAAGATGCACACTTCCGAAATCATTTAATAGGCACAGAAAGACCTGTAAACGTCCTTCTACCCCTCCTCTCTTCTTCCCCTCCTCCTTTCTCCTTCTCCTCCAACCTCAAGTGACCTGGATATATCAGATACCTTCCTGTTCTGCTCCTGTCATTCCTCACCATTGTCTAGCCAACTGTCATTATGTTTCACTCTCCAGACCCCACCTCTCCTCCATCAGTGGAAGGGCTGGACCTGTTGAGTCCCTACCTGTTCACACACAGAGGGTACAACTTTACTGTCGGGGAGACCAACCCCCAGTACATCGACTCCCTCCAGAGCTTTGAGATTCAAGAAACAGACATTTTCCTCGTCTCCTACCCCAAATCAGGTGAGTTTGTGTGTGTGGTAAAAATGATAAGATAAAATGACCTGGGGAATTTGTTAATTTTTGAATTCCATGCTTGTTGTATTATTTAAATGTGGAACAGAATTGCATCAATCAAATCACAAGTGTGTTCCAAAGTTGATGGGTTTATTGATCCCCTCACTGCTCTTTGGAAGTTTCCAATGAGTTTCGTCTCAGCACGTGACATAGTTGGTAAGGGCGAGGGGTTGGTTTGAGATTCACCGATTGCCTAGTGAAAGGCCTCACACCCTTTTCAGAGTTGTCAAATTTTGCTCCATTAAATTAAAATCTAACAATGGATTAAACTGGGATTTCTCCCACTGATCTACTCAACCTGCTCCACACTTTCTAAATAAAATAAAAAATTATTGCATTTTACAAAAATGTGATGGTGGTTATTGTTTTTAATGTTGTTTTACCCTGACTGCACTACAAATGCCCATTTGGGACAATAAAGATGTGTGTGTGATAAACACATCTTTATTTTCCATGAAAGGACATTTGTCTTAGATGTTTAAGGGCTGCAGCCTCCACATCAACAATCACATAATACAATACAAACCCCACAATATAACAAGTAGTGCAATAACTTTCCTGTGTGTGTATGTGTGTGCGCGCGCGCCTGTGTGTGTAGGTACGATATGGACCCAGCAGATCCTGGTCCAGGTGGTGGAGGCGGCCCACCCTGAGAGTAGTGGCACCGACCAGAGATCCACCAATCTGGAGAAGATGCCCTGGCTAGAGTACCCAGACACCCACCCCGAGCGCCCGCGCCCCGCACCCAGACTCTTTATCTCCCACCTGCACCCAAACCTGCTGCCCCCCAGCCTGAGCACCAAGAGACCCAAGGTAAAACCACCAAGCCCAGACATAGAATTACTGGGAAAAGGGTAAAGCCCGCCCACCAAAGGAGGTTTGGGATAAAGGAAAAAATAAGAATTCCCAGTGTATCTATGACCAATTACAATAAAGTAATCTTCTTCTTCTACTCCCCTTCTTCTTCCTCTTCTTTTGTGGTGTTCAGATTGTGTACGTGATGAGAAACCCGAAGGACAACATGGTGTCCTACTACCACTTCTGTCAAGTGTGGAGCAAGCTGGAGACACCCAGCAGCTTCCAGGATTTCTTTGACCAGTACCTGACAGGGAAAAGTAAGTTATTGTGACATATCTTCCTTATATGTCATTACGACAACGTTTTAATTATATTGTTAGGTTCTTATTAACAAAGAGTAATAACTCAGAGACTAACTGTTGCCCTTCGCTTCCCTACTTGAGATATTATAATTTAACAGTGACATGGTTGAACAGACAGAAACTTTCCAAACTCCCCCTTGTCTCTCTCAGTAACTTTCCATACACAGTTCCTTGTTCACCCTCCACTGATAGCGAACACATTATACACTGCTCAAAAAAATAAAGGGAACACTTAAACAACACAATGTAACTCCAAGTCAATCACACTTCTGTGAAATCCAACTGTCCACTTAGGAAGCAACACTGATTGACAATACATTTCGCATGCTGTTGTGCAAATGGAATAGACAACAGGTGGAAATTATAGGCAATTAGCAAGTCACCTCCCAATAAAGGACTGGTTTTGCAGGTGGTGACCACAGACCACTTCTCAGTTCCTATACTTCCTGGCTGATGTTTTGGTCACTTTTGAATGCTGGCGGTGCTTTCACTCTAGTGGTAGCATGAGACGGAGTCTACAACCCACACAAGTGGCTCAGGTAGTGCAGCTCATCCAGGATGGCACATCAATGTGAGCTGTGGCAAGAAGGTTTTCTGTGTCTGTCAGCGTAGTGTCCAGAGCATGGAGGCGCTACCAGGAGACAGGCCAGTACATCAGGAGACGTGGAGGAGGCCGTAGGAGGGCAACAACCCAGCAGCAGGACTGCTACCTCTGCCTTTGTGCAAGGAGGAGCAGGAGGAGCACTGCCAGAGCCCTGCAAAATGACCTCCAGCAGGCCACAAATGTGCATGTGTCTGCTCAAACGGTCAGAAACAGACTCCATGAGGGTGGTATGAGGGCCCGACATCCACAGGTGGGGGTTGTGCTTACAGCCCAACACCGTGCAGAACATTTGGCATTTGCCAGAGAACACCAAGATTGGCAAATTCGCCACTGGCGCCCTGTGCTCTTCACAGATGAAAGCAGGTTCACACTGAGCACGTGACAGACGTGACAGAGTCTGGAGACGCTGTGGAGAACGTTCTGCTGCCTGCAACATCTTCCAGCATGACCGGTTTGGCGGTGGGTCAGTCATGGTGTGGGGTGGCATTTCTTTGGGGGGCCGCACAGCCCTCCATGTGCTCGCCAGAGGTAGCCTGACTGCCATTAGGTACCGAGGTGAGATACTCAGACCCCTTGTGAGACCATATGCTGGTGCGGTTGGCCCTGGGTTCCTCCTAATGCAAGACAATGCTAGACCTCATGTGGCTGGAGTGTGTCAGCAGTTCCTGCAAGAGGAAGGCATTGATGCTATGGACTAGCCCGCCCGTTCCCCAGACCTGAATCCAATTGAGCACATCTGGGACATCACGGCTCGCTCCATCCACCAATGCCACGTTGCACCACAGACTGTCCAGGAGTTGGCGGATGCTTTAGTCCAGGTCTGGGAGGAGATCCCTCAGGAGACCATCCGCCACCTCATCAGGAGCATGCCCAGGCGTTGTAGGGAGGTCATACTGGCACGTGGAGGCCACACACACTACTGAGCCTCATTTTGACTTGTTTTAAGGACATTACATAAAAGTTGGATCAGCCTGTAGTGTGGTTTTCCACTTTAATTTTGAGGGTGACTCCAAATCCAGACCTCCATGGGTTGATACATTTGATTTCCATTGATAATTTTTGTGTGATTTTGTTGTCAGCACATTCAACTATGTAAAGAAAAAAGTATTTAATAAGATTATTTCATTCATTCAGATCTAGGATGTGTTATTTTAGTGTTCCCTTTATTTTTTTGAGCAGTGTATATGTAAGGTAATCCATAAATTCTTATATAGTGACAGGAATAAGTAGATTTCAAAATGGAACCCAACAGTCCCCTCTTGTTTGAATAGTGACTCCATACTGTTCAACATTACATAAACTTTGAAATTGCTTAGAAATAAAACAAAAAAGAGAACATGATTAGTATAAAAAGAAAACCCTTGATTAATATGTTCACACCTCCGAGACCTATGGCTTCTGTGTATATATTGTACTTAGTCTACACCCAAGGTTTAAGGCCCTCTTATCATCATTATAACCACACCAATAACCCTTGTAATTTCCCCCTATCTTTCAGTGTTCCTCCCAGTGGTGTAAAGTACTTACAGTGAGGGAAAAAAGTATTTGATCCCCTGCTGATTTTGTACGGTTGCCCACTGACAAAGACATGATCAGTCTATAATTTTAATCGTAGGTTTATTTGAACAGTGAGAGACAGAATAACAACAACAAAATCCAGAAAAACGCATGTCAAAAATGTTATAAATTGATTTGCATTTTGATGAGGGAAATAAGTATTTGACCCCTCTGCAAAACATGACTTAGTACTTGGTGGCAAAACCCTTGTTGGCAATCACAGAGGTCAGACGTTTCTTGTAGTTGGCCACCAAGTTTTCACACATCTCAGGAGGGATTTTGTTCCACTCCTCTTTGCAGATCTTCTCCAAGTCATTAAGGTTTCGAGGCTGACGTTTGGCAACTCGAACCTTCAGCTCCCTCCACAGATTTTCTATGGGATTAAGATCTGGAGACTGGCTAGGCCAGTCCAGGACCTTAATGTGATTATTCTTGAGCCACTCCTTTGTTGCCTTGGCCGTGTGTTTTGGGTCATTGTCAAGCTGGAATACCCATCCACGACCCATTTTCAATGCCCTGGCTGAGGGAAGGAGGTTCTCACCCAAGATTTGACGGTACATGGCCCCGTCCATCGTCCCTTTGATGCGGTGAAGTTGTCCTGTCCCCTTAGCAGAAAAACACCCCTAAAGCATAATGTTTCCACCTCCATGTTTGACAGTGGGGATGGTGTTCTTGGGGTCATAGGCAGCATTCCTCCTCCTCCAAACATGGCGAGTTGAGTTGATGGCAAAGAGCTCGATTTTGGTCTCATCTGACCACAACACTTTCACCCAGTTCTCCTCTGAATCATTCAGATGTTCATTGGCAAACTTCAGACGGCCCTGTATATGTGCTTTCTTGAGCAGGGCGACCTTGCGGGCGCTGCAGGATTTCAGTCCTTCACGGCGTAGTGTGTTACCAATTGTTTTCTTGGTGACTATGGTCCCAGCTGCCTTGAGATCATTGACAAGATCCTCCCGTGTAGTTCTGGGCTGATTCCTCACCGTTCTCATGATCATTGCAACTCCACGAGGTGAGATCTTGCATGGAGCCTCAGGCCGAGGGAGATTGACAGTTCTTTTGTGTTCCTTCCATTTGCGAATAATCGCACCAACTGTTGTCACCTTCTCACCAAGCTGCTTGGCGATGGTCTTGTAGCCCATTCCAGCCTTGTGTAGGTCTACAATCTTGTCCCTGACATCCTTGGAGAGCTCTTTGGTCTTGGCCATAGTGGAGAGTTTGGAATCTGATTGATTGATTGCTTCTGTGGACAGGTGTCTTTTATTCAGGTAACAAACTGAGATTAGGAGCACTCCCTTTAAGAGTGTGCTCCTAATCTCAGCTCGTTACCTGTATAAAAGACACCTGGGAGCCAGAAATCTTTCTGATTGAGAGGGGGTCAAATACTTATTTCCCTCATTAAAATGCTAATCAATTTATAACATTTTTGACATGCGTTTTTCTGGATGTTTTTGTTGTTATTCTGTCTCTCACTGTTCAAATAAACCTACCATTAAAATTATAGACTGATTATTTCTTTGTCAGTGGGCAAACATACAAAATCAGCAGGGGATCAAATACTTTTTTCCCTCACTGTAAGTAAAAATACTTTAAAATACTACTTAAGTCGTTTTTTGGGGTATCTGTACTTTACTTTACTATTTATGTTTTTGACAACTTTTACTTTTACTTCACTACAGTCCTGAAGACAATTATGTACTTTTTACTCCTTACATTTTCCCTGACACCCAAAAGTACTCGTTACATTCTGAATGCTTAGCAGGACAAAAAAAATTGCTTAATATAAGGAATTTTACATTATTTGTACTTTTACTTTTACTTTTCATACTTAAGTATATTTTAGCAACTACATTTACTTTTGATACTTAACTATATTTAAAACCAAATACTTTTAGACTTTTACTCAAGTAGTATTTTACTGGGTGACTTTCACTTTTACTTGAATAATTTTCTGTTAAGGTATCTTTACTTTTACTCAAGTATGAAATACTTGAGTACTTTTCCCACCACTGGTTCCTCCTATATATAACTGATAATTACATTTCATTTGGAGATTTTGGCTTTCTCTTCCTCTTTCGGGTTCCTAAGAGAGTGATAGTAGAAAAGGAAACTCAGGAAGAGAGTGAGAACACAAAATATTGCAATTATTATTAATTCGTTAATATGGCGAAACTCGAAGTTTAACGACATGACGATTACCACTCTCCCTTATCCTGACTGTAAACCGTTGGGATACTTTCTGCAGGGATCCACAAAAATGAAGGCTGTATACACTTCCTCATGCTTGTACCCTGCCTTCCCCCCTCAGGCTGGAGGTTTACAGGAGGTGTTCCCACGCCATGTCATCCTCACTTCGCCTCTGGTCCAACACCATCACACATAGATTATTCCATCTAACCCATAACACGTTGATCACTGCTGCTAGGCTACTTGTATAGTTATAAACATACTAAAACATGTTCAAATCAATTAAACATACTAAAACATGTTCAAGTCAATTAGTCCGTTTCCAACAGTCCCTCATCTGAAACAGTGATCACTCACACGTTCCACGCCACCTAGAAAACGTATTGACTTGAACAAGGAAGAGAAAAAATACAAGTTTAATAATTTCACACCATCCTTCAAGAGAATGAGATTGGGGCGAGGACCGTCCATCCGATCTGTTCAATGCCGATGGGACGCTAGATCTTCACTGGGCTCCATGAAAATGAGATCCCTGTTGGATATCCCTCTCACTTATACCCAGTCTCCCCCTATCGGCTTCAGATCATCGGAGACGGCTCACTCACACCCTGTCCCACATCCTCATCCTCGGGTGTCTTAGCAAGACACAGACTACGAGCCTTGTAAGTAATTAATTGGACTGTATCATCCAGCAAGCCATAGGTATTAATGCACTTTACCATTGTGGTTTTGATGGCATGGTAAAACAAAGCCCCTAAAATTAAGATCTCAGTTATGGCTGACATTGCCCAAGCTGCAATCTATAGTGAGCTTTCTGATAATCTCCATCTCGAAGGACATGAACAGATAAGGTTTCCCTAGTCTCAATTATTCTTACAAATTATGAATTAATTTCAGAAACCACCTGCAGAATGAGTAGTGCACCCTCCCCTCCCTTTGTGCCCTCTCTCCTTCTCACCTTCCCCAATCATAATTAGAACTTCTGATAAATTATCAAACCCAAATTTAGATTGACAGTCCCTAATGCTTCACTTAGAGTCTATCACTCGAATTTAAGACCATCAGTTTAGCACAAACTGACAATGGCAGAATGTACATTTACAGACAGGGAGAAATGTATACAGTATGTACTACTAACGTTAACATAAAGTATATCCATCTTATATTTCTAGCATTAACTTTTCTAAGTACTGAATTTTTTTGTCTAAATTACTATACATTTCCCAGTATGCAATTTTGGGCAACCCTAAATCAATTACGGGGAATAATCAGATCTTCCCAACCAGAAGAATCTCTCACCTGAGCCGCCACAACCATCCTTTCTGGTCCATTCTATCCTGTCCATTTTCCGACCAGTGCACCAACAGCATGAGAGAATACCATCTAGATACCATCTGGGATCACTATTGGTATAACCTCAAGAGAAGGCAGATCAGAACAACAGTTTAGGGCATTTCTGATTCAGGGAACCCAGACAAACGATTCACTGTATGACTAATTATTACATTTTCCAACATTCTTAATACAAATGTCTAAAACAAATGTCGAAGAGAATAACAAAACACTGTTGAAACCTTTTTGCAAATTGGCTTATACCACAGAGTTACAGGGTCAGGGAGTTAGAGGCCTAAGCCTTAGGGGAAAATCTCGACAATACAGCAGACCCAATCTGGTGAGATTTGTATTGAAGCAAAGACAAAAACAAAATGAACAAAACAACAACAGCGATACACCTCTTCAGAATTATCAGCGTTTACGTATTATATTTGAATTCCAACCAATGTCTCTAGCCTTTCTAGCGAGGGTGATCAGGCCTCACCAGAAAGTCAGAACAGTCAGAGGTCATTCAGCACCATTAAGTGAGTGTTTCTTTCCATTTTCTTTCCCTGTACTTCAGACTCATTATTTAAAAACATTTCAAACATTCTCTGTACCAGGTTTACATTGGGGTTTTCAGTACATTTCTCATCAAGAAAACTTACATGTGTGGAACCAAAATTCAGGCAATAGATAACATTTCATTTGTGTGCCCTTTAAGGTGCATCCTTTCTAACCTGTGAAGACCCTACTAAACCCAAGTAGAAAGAGCACACACAATAAATCAGACACGGTATTAACGGCACTAACAAATATTCATAACGGGGGTTGTGTGTGAATGCTGGTGTGTGGTATAATGTGATGACAAAAACTAACAATTGGCCAGGCCTTACTTAATTTGGAGCTCCCGTAACGGCTGGATCCGGGTACCTTTATACTTTATAGAACGGCAGAATTTCACAAACTGCTCCCCAAGGCAACGGCCTCAGGAAACATTTCAAAGGGAGGGATACATAGTCATTTTTAAACTCATCAGAATACTTGGTAGGGGACACACCATCCTCTCCTGGAAGAGAAAATAATCATTTAGTTAGTTTTCATTGTGCTAAATCTCAATCAGTCCTAAAAAGTCAAAATGGTAAATCTTTCTATCTTACTTTCCATGTAACTTTCCATTTAACTTTCCTTTACCAGGTGAACAGAAAGGTTTTAATTACAGACTAAACAAAACATGATAACTTATGTTCACAGGGAGGCCCCTTTACTTCCTCCTTACTGGAAGGTATCATGTGCTTTAATCTACCCCAACATATACTATTACCAATCTCCGTTAGATATTCACTATTTGCTTCACAGTCATTAATGTATATTATTTAAATGTGTAATGGTCCCAAATGATAAAATACACCAACCAGATACCAATATTCACCAAATTAAAATGTACTGCATCGATTTAACTGTTCTTTACCATTTTCTGCGTAGTTTCCGAATTTTGTCCAGTGGGTGCTAGTAACGTGTTGGTCTTTTGTACTGTTAACGATAGTCGCTACTGCATGTGGAACATACATATCTACTTTTTTAACCATAATAATCAAGGCGGTGTTGTGAAGAACCACTTCGGCTGCTTGTACTAATAGGCACGGTGGCATTCCTCTTGCTACTGAGTCTAAAGATTTACTCCAGTACATGACTGGCCTGTCTTTTCCTCCATGATTCTGCATAACTTTACTTGCCGAAGGAGGGTAAAAAGGGTGTAGTTCGAGTTTACCCTCCACTACCGCGCTACAGTGCCCATCCTATTAATGCACAAACATTTAAGAGGGTAATTCTACCCCAATGCAGGTGCTTAACACAATTATTTCATTACCTCTACAAACGCTTCCTCATACTCTTAACTCCACTTTATTCTCTCGTGAGACCCCTCCTCCCTTTCGTCAATTCTGTAAAACTATTTAAGAGAAAAACTCAATAAAGTTCCTCACCAAAGCGTTTAAAAAAAAAAAACTTGCGAGGAGTGTTTCGTCATCGTACCAAGTTTAACTTGTTACTTTTCAGAATCCATTCCCCTGGCATTTCGCATAGATTATCCAAACCCAAAATCGGTTCTATCACAGCTACCATAAAGAATGAGCCCGGTATGATTACTGGACCTATTGTAAATGGCATGGGTAGTAGTTGCATAACTTTTGATTCTGTCTCTGAAACTCCATACTGAACGAATTTCGTTTTTTTTGTCTTAAATTTAGCCAATTTGAGCAACCGCACTGAGGCCAAATTATACCCTATGCGTTACCCCCAACTCCGGTTACTTTCAGGAATGCTTGCTGTTGCTCACTAGTCAGTGAAGAAAAAGTCTGCACAGTAGCACTTAGCCCGGAATGAGTCGGCGCAGAGGGTTCAGGCACCATCTGTATGCACTGCAATAGGGAATGGAGGCTGCGCGCTTTCCCGCCGGTTCGTTTTTCAATGATGCCAGGTAGGCTTCTTCGGTTTTATAGCAGAGCTGTGTTTACTTAATATGAGCAGCTGAGAAATAAATATAAGAACACTTATTTCACTCCAAGCATCAACCACCGTTTGAGGAGCATGCTCTCGCTGCCCGACGGGTGATATTCTGCCCAAACTCTGTATGCAATGGGCTCTCCAACCCTGTTCCTGCAGCTACCCAGTGCTTCATTTGGGAAACCAAGTGAAATCTGTTCAGGAACATCGATAGTAACATGTTTTCGCAGCGAAACATATTTCACTAAACTGTTGACAGCACCTCTGCGCGCTCAAGAAAGGAATAAAGCAGAGAGAGGAGGAAATGGAAACGCATGGTGGTGAGATATTCTGTATAGCTAAAGGCAATGTGTCACCCAATTCATTATGAAAATATAAAAATAATCCCTATAACTAGGCTATTCAAAATCAAATTCAAATTCACTATAATTGTAGGCTAACTGTACAGCACTGCACAATCGATGAACCAACAGCATCGCCTAGGACTATACGTTCTGTCCCAGACTTGTGGATATACATTTTGGAGTGTAGCATAAGGTAAAACATGCAAACCAGTATGCATAATAATGCAGTCCACTCTCAAAGGTGGTTACTTGAATTTGTTTCATTTTGGAGTATAGGCAATTATGTACCAAAGACATCTTAAATCACCGGAACAGACCTAGGGTGGAGCCCTCTGGCCCCCCTCACAGAGGTTTCTTCACACTTCATCTGTTGACTTGACCTTGAGCCAAATTCCTCGCTCCTCCCTAGTTCCATAGCTGCCTGCCTAATCAGAGACTAACTGTTGCCCCTTGCCTCGCTTCTTGAGATATTATGTACCAATGACATGTTTGAACAGACAGACACTTTCTAAACTCCTCCTTGTCTCTCTCAGTAACTTTCCATGCACAGTTCCTTGTTCACCCTCCACTGACACTGGACACATACAGTTATTATACATGTAGCGTAATCAATATGTTCTTATAAAGTGACAGGAATAAGTAGATTTCAAATTGGAACCCAACAAAATGTCACATAGCAGTACCTGACAGGGAAAGGTATGTTGAAAACTTGTTGCAGTACTGTGTACAGTGTAACATCAACTGTTCCTTACTCTGTAAGCTCTTGTAACTTTTACATATTTTATATTTGCATACACAATAATATTTATTTTATTTTTAGCAGACGCTCTTATCCAGAGCGACTTACAGGAGCAATTAGGGTTAAGTGCCTTGCTCAAGGGCACAACGACAGATTTTCACCTAGTTGGCTCAGGGATTAGAACCAGCGACCTTTCGGTTACTGGCACAACGCTCTTAACCACTAAACTACTTGCCGCCCTACATGTGTATTTTGTACACATTATCTCCTTTAGTATAATTTTTTGGGGGGAGAAAAGTCAGCCACTGGTAAAGATGTTTTAAGTCCTATCAAATAGCGTGTGTGTCTGTGTGTTGTTGACAGTGGTGGGTGGATCGTGGTTTGACCATGTCCGTGAGTGGCACACCAAGAGAGGGCAGTATGACATTCTCTTTGTCAAGTACGAGGACATGATCAAGGTACAGTAAAGGCTTTTTCTGCATCTCAAATGGAATCCTATTCCCTATATAGTGCACTACATTTGACTAGGGCCCTCTGCTCAAAAGTAGTGCACTAAGTAGGGAATACGGTGCCATTTGGGAAGCAATCTCAAGCAGTCTGTCTGCTTGATTGTCGATCTGTTTCTCTCTCTCTCTCTCTCTCTCTCTCTCTCTCTCTCTCTCTCTCTCTCTCTCTCTCTCTCTCTCTCTCTCTCTCTCTCTCTCTCTCTACCCTCTCTCTCTCTCTCTCTCTCTCTCTCTCTCTCTCTCTCTCTCTCTCTTCAATACAATTCAAAGGGCTTTATTGGCATGGGAAACATATGTTTACATTGACAAAGCAAGTGAAATAGATAATAAACAAAAGTGAAATTAACAATCAGAAATTAACAGTAAACATTACCCTCAAAAAAGTTCCAAAGGAATAGATACATTTCAAATGTCATATTATGGCTATATACAGTGTTGTAACGATGTGCAAATAGTTAAAGTACAAAAGGGAAGATAAATAAACATAAATATTGGTTGAATTTACAATGGTGTTTGTTCTTCACTGGTTGCCCTTTTCACTCACTGACTCTCGCTCTCTCTCTCTGAGAAACACTTTTATGCTGTATGACATACAGGGAAACTACCTAACGTCTGCCCACCTCTCTCTCTCTTCACCCCTCCCTCTCCCCCTCTACCTAACGTCTGCCCACCTCTCTCTCTCTTCCCCCCTCCCTCTCCCCCTCTCCCTCTCCCCCTCTACCTAACGTCTGCCCACCTCTCTCTCTCTTCCCCCCTCCCTCTCCCCCTCTCCCTCTCCCCCTCTACCTAACGTCTGCCCACCTCTCTCGCTCTTCACCCCTCCCTCTCCCCCTCCCTCTCCCCCTCTCCCCGTCTGCCCACCTCTCTCTCTCTTCACCCCTCCCTCTCCCTCTCCCCCTCCCCCCCCCCCTCTCCCAGGACCTGAGGTCAGTGGTGGTGGATATCTGTGATTTCCTAGGGAAGAACCTGACCCCCTCGGCCATTGACCGCATTGTTGAGAAGGCCAGGTTGGAACCTATTTTTTATGTGCTCTATCCTGTCTTTTTGACTGTATATTATGTATGCTGCAAAATGAATAGCATCATTGAGGACTAATCTAATATGATCTGTCTGATTATCCATCCGTCAAATACATTTCATTGATTGATTGATTGATTGATTGATTGACAGGTTCAAGAACATGAAAAAGGATCCAAAAGCCAACTATGAGTTTCTGCCCAAAGACGTGCTCGTTCTGGAGAAAGGACATTTCCTACGGAAAGGTACACACGCATGCACGCACACACACATGCGCAAACACACATACACACACAAACAGTCAGAGTAGGATTGCTGATAAAGGATCAGTTTTCCCTTTTAGATCATAATTGATAGGACTATATGGACAGGTGGGGCCCTGATCCTAGATCAGCACTCCTACTGTACATTGCAGTAATAGCAGTGCCATTTCTCTTGTTTACATTGGCTAGAGACATGCACACTCCAAAGGTTAAGCATTTTTTTTTTTTTCTTTGGCTCTACTGAATATGTGTGTGTGTGTGTGTGCGATGTGCATCTGCATGTGTGTGTGTGTGTGTGTGTGTGTGCGCGCGCATGTGTGTGTGTGTTTGTGTTTGTGTGTGTGTGTGTGTGTGCGTGTGTGTGTTCTGCACAGGTACCATAGGAGACTGGAAGAACTTGTTGACGGTGGCTCAGAGTGAACGCTTCGACCAGGTGTTTGAAGAGAAGATGAAGGACCTGCCTCTAAGGTTCACCTGGGACATCAACAAACATCACAGAGCCACCCAAACCATTGGTCCCGGAGATCACCTGTCACTATAGTGTGGCCTCCCGAGTGGCGCAGTGGTCTAAGGCACTGCTAGAACTGAGGGGCTCTGTGGTCTACCCCAGAGGAGACAGCATTCCCCGGAGCACAGAAGACAGTAACCCAGAAGTGGTCTCCTGGCGGAGACTTGTTTCTTTTCTTTTTCTTTATGGTTGTAAATAAACACCCTTGAAACTGAGGTATCACACTTGTGTCTGATCTGTGTAGATTAAACCGCCTGGTCTGCCACAAACTGTTTATTGAATGGAACTGTAGCATTGAATAGAGTTGAATAGAACAAACATGATCCTGTGTACAGTAGCCTATAGTTTAATTTAATAAATCTAGCCTACATGACAATGAACAATAGTTGTGAATGTCACTGTCTAGGTACAGAGATTAAGAAATCTACTCTACATGACAATAAACAATAGTTGTGAATGTCACTGTCTAGGTACAGAGATTAAGAAATCTAGCCTAAATGACAAACTATAGTTGTGAATGTCAATATCTAGCTACAGAGATAAAGGTGTACTGTAGCAATCCTTTATAGATCCATACAAATGATTGAGCAAGCATTTACATTTCACATTTTAGTCATTTAGCAGACGCTCTTATCCAGAGCGACTTACAGTTAGTGAGTGCATACATTATTATTATTATATTTTTTATTTTTTCATACTGGCCCCCTGTGGGAATCGAACCCACAAACCCACCATGCTCTACCAACTGAGCTACATCCCTGCCGGCCATTCCCTCCCCTACCCTGGACGACGCTGGGCCAATTGTGCGCTGCCCCATGGGTCTCCCGGTCGCGGCTGGCTACGACAGAGCCTGGATTCGAACCAGGATCTCTAGTGGCACAGCTAGCACTGCGATGCAGTGCCTTAGACCACACACCATAAACAAAATTAGTAGCTACACTGATGCTCTGTCTGTATTTTTTTAGAGTTATGGGCACCTATATGGACAATCTGTATTGATATCAGTTGCATTTATTTGATACGATATCGGTTTTATACAAAACATTGCAACTGTGTAAAGGTCCACTTCTCTGTTCACTTCCGCGGCTCTCTGAAGGCAAGAGAACTGCTTGCTTGATCGCCTGTTGGGCCAAATGTGTACATTCTGGGGGCCTAACCTCAGAGTAATTGTATTAGTATAAAATAATATAATTGTCCAAAAAAATTGTACTTAAAATATATCCCGGTATTTGTATTATTATGTATTTTTTGCTCATCTTTATCAAGGGTGGTAGAGCATGGTACTTGTAGCCCCAGGGTAGTGGTTTTGAGTCCTGGGACCAACCATAAATAAAATGTATGCACGCATGACTGTAACTCGCTTTGGATAAAAGCATCTGCTGAATGGCATATATTGTATTTGTGATTAAAGCAAATATTTCATAATGAACTTTGATTTTGCATGAATGACTTAAATAGTGAAAGATGTGTTCAAAGCCAATGAATGAATGAAAGGTTCTGAACATAAGACAGAAAGTATTAAAACTGTTTTGAAAATGTATCACTATTAAACACCTGAAATTTGCACCAAACACTGAAGACAGTGAGCCTGCACACTTTAAAGTTGTTTTGGTATTGGTAGCTTTTACAGTTTTGGCGCTACATGTGCCAGCTGAAAGATAATAATAATAATATGTCGGATGTCAAAAGTTGTTCTTGCTTTCAGCAAGCACATCTGATTATAATTGATAAAAATGTTCCATCCTCTTCCTCGCCTTTCGAAATGTCATACAACAAATGTCTACATGATGGCGCTATAATAAAGGAAATGAAAGGCAAATGCGCAATCGTTGCGCAAGGTTGACGCCCATGAAGTTCACAAACAGTTCCGTCAAAGATGGCGTCCCAGCGTCGGCAGCTGATGCAAAGCGTAAGACAAAAATAATTTCTCATTTTTATAGACGTGCTTATTGATAACCAACTCCAGTCACATTTTGTGTTCGAATAAAGTAATATAGCTCACCAAAAGACAATTGAAACAACTAGTTCACGAACCCCGTGGGGGTGCGCGGCAAGCAACAGCATCTGCCGCTAGCTAAGCTAGCCTAACGTGGCTAAAAACATTGCTAGCTTAGCCAGCTAGAAAACTAACTAAGTTTGTGTTCTTTACTTGACAATTTATATGTATTTAGCTAGCTACTATTTAAGGGGCGTTTCTCTTAGCCACAGGGGTCAGTTGAGTTATATCCAAATCCAGTGGCGGCTTCTGAAAAAATACTCAGGGGGGGCAATTTTTCTGATGATTTAGGTGACCTACACACATTTTAAAAAAGATATGTCCAGCAACAACATGAAGACAGGGGCAGCATATAAGTAAATACCAGAAGCATTTATTGACTGATCTCAAAAGTGTTGGCTTACAAAAGCAAAATAAGTTATCACAGTAAAAATAATCAAGGGTGTTCTTTCACATTCCTCAACACTGCATAAACAATATGCATTTCCATAAAACACCTCATCTAATTGTGCCACAAAGTTGACAAGTCCAAGAAAAATACCAGGGTTGGTGGAGCCCTCAGTTTCATCTTTGCCTCGCAAAGCTAACTCAAACACTCCGCAAAACTTCACACACTGGATTAGCCGGCTGAGGATGTGGCGGTTCTTGCTAACCTCATCGTTGTGGCGGCGGACAGCTAGCCTGTATCCCTCATCCAGTTGTGGCAATGTTCACTCTCCCCAAAGCAGACAATCTCAAACAGCTATCCATGTGGGTCTTTGACAGCTCATGTTTCTTAATCTTTTCTGAAAGATGGTGCATGTCCGTTACACCAGTCGCTGTCCAAGCGGTGCTGTCTGCCGTGCCGCCTTCAGGGTGAAAGAGTAAGCAGGGGTAGCAGAAGACTGCATTAGCTACATCGCAGCCTGCTAGCCAGGTTTTTCGTTCGTACCAATTTTTGGAAAATCCTCAGGTGTAGGACTTTCCCCCTTTAGTAGAAACCTGTTGAATTATTAAATTTGGTCTGGGAGGTCCTAATTGTTTCGTTGCCAATTTATCTTGATTTGTTCGCCGACAAAAAGGAACTTCTTTCAAAGAGACAATCGAGTTGCACTGAACGCTAGCCATCTTGACAGTAGTACGTGAATTGATTGACGCTGCTACCCGCTCTTTTCTTAGTTACGTTAATGGTTATGTTACGTATGACGAAAGCGCGTAAGTGCAAGCCCTCCCGGAACCCATAGAGATTGTATTGAAAGCTCTGATATTTGAAAAAAAATGATTTTACATGAGAGTCTATGAGAGACTTCTGGGGCGATTTTCAACCTGACTGAAATCGCCCCAAAAGGGGCGGGGCCATTTGAAGCACGACTTTAGCCTGATTGGACATTTAGTGGCAGATCAGACGTCTAGATTAGAACACTGATAACTACTGTTGCCGTGATATAATTGATTAGAAAAAAAATCCCTTCCTTTTCCCGTTTGGCAGTGCGTCGCCCATATCGCCCTAATGAACACACCGCCCCTGTCCAAATCATTGGTTCTATCTAGCTAGCCAATGGTAGTGAAGAAAGGGACATTTTCTGAACACACTTGACTTGTTCGTTTTCTGTTAATATTACACTGTTTGAGGCCAAGTTTTTATGTGAATACTGTACAGTTTCTATGGTCGTCAAAGCCTAAACTGAAGCAGAAGTATGAATCTGTGTTTTCCCACAGCATCAGAACAGTATGATATGGGTCTCAAATCTAGTAGGAAACAATTAGCAGGCCAAGTAGCAGGACAATTTCAATGGTCGTCAGAAAAGTCTGAACACTAAAACCATAGAATTAGGTTACATAAGTAGGATCTCTATGACTAACTAGCTAATGTCATTGTTCAATCTCCACCATGGTAGCATCAGAGCTGGACTGATGACCTGCCCCTGTGTCAGATGTGTGGGGTGGGCACGGCCCCCAACTGTACCTATGGACCCGACGGAAAGGACACCCAGAGCCACCCCAACGAGGACGGACACTTCAGGTTCAGGTAACTGAGACACCTGAGCCTGATTCACACTTTAAGGCCAAACCCAGCTGTACTGTCCTGGCCTGGTTACACATCCACCATAGCTATGGGAACCATGCTGGAAAAAACATATTCAAGCCAGCATAGTATGGTTTGGTTTGGCAGTCTGAAAAAGGGTGCTGGAGCCATAGATGAATCCCTGTATACCAGCGTTGCTGGTGGTACTGGAGCCAATTGCTTGGTTCATAGAACCAGGGTTACATCAGTAACCTCTGTTCGCCAACAGATGTGGTTGTAATAAACAGAGCGGTTTCTATTTTCTTCCTACAAATGTGGCTCTATCTTTTGAACGGTTGATGAGCACATTACTGAAAGATAAGACTCTCAGAAACATGTATGTGTCTTCTGTTTCCCTCTACAATGCCCACAAGACTCATTTAGAACATAGTGGACAAGACGCTACATCAAGACTGGGGGGCAGTAACTAGGCCCTATCGTTCTACACAGAAGATCATACAAAATTATTGCCTGATGATCTTCTGAACTTCCCAATACCTTTTTGATGCATTTCAGTCACTTCAAAATAGGGCTAGAACTTTAGTATCATGGCAAGTACACAAAACATGAAGCAGATTTAACTTCTTTAGGAAAACAGCCCTTATGTTGGAAACAAACAATATTTATTGACATCCAGAGTCACATGTATTTATTTTCCAAGCTATAGCACACAATATTTTACATACAGCAGGTTTTTAAAGGACCGGAGAGTCAAGTCTGCTTTGTGTTTTCATTTTTGTCATTGAAACAATATCGCAATACTGGTATCGTCTCGGCCCTACTTCAAACCATTCTTCCTTCATATTGATATACTGTCAAAAGTACTGTCAGACTGATTTGTAATAGACTGTCATAGCCCCAATTAAAAAAGTAAACATTGGCCGTTGTTGATTACATCACATGTTTTACATGGTGGGGTCTAGACATTTTTTTAAATATCAAAATGGGGTCGTGGGGCAAAAAAGGGGAACCCCTGCTTACATACTCACACTGACCAAGGCTTGTGATCTGTGCAGATAACACAGCCAGTAAGAGTTCTAGGAATATTGTCCAATCAGACATAAAGAGTTGTCTTCTGTCCAATCAGAGGTGAGGATGGCTGTTTTCTGTACAGGGTTAGAGTGTCCAGCTTTGTGTCTCAATGTGTGAGTTCGTTTTGCATGCCCCGGTGGGTGGAGATTAGGACCAATGGAATGGTCTAAAATAAGCAAACTCCGCCCACACAGGGAACCGGGCCATGCAAAACAAACTCGACCAGTGTCTCACAACAGACCAATCAAATATAAGAGTTGTTCTTGTTTTGACCAATCAGATAAAGAGTTGGTTCTTTCTGTCCAATCAGAGGTGAGGATGGCTGTTCCCTGTACGGAGTGTTTAATGGGTTTGATGGGAGCAGAGTGTCCAGCTTCGTCTCTCAGTGTCTGACAGCAGAACTGCTTCTGGGACAGCTCAACTCTACACACACTGACGCTGATGTCCGCAGAATTCTCTCACAGGTAGGCGCGCGTGTGTGTGATATCGACTGTTATGTCTTTGAATCAGCGTGTCTGCCTGCCTGTCCGTCTGTCTGTCTGTCTGTCTGCTCTAGGTAGTACGCAGCCAAAGAAGCATCATATCATAAGAAAAGCTATTTGAATGTTTATACCATTGGTTCTGTTGTTTTATCCTAAGGCCTTCGACGTTGTAGAGAAGAGTTACTTTGAGACAATCGGTGACGCTCTGGCAGAAAAGGCTAATATACAATCTCAGCTACCTGAGGTAAGCATGGCACTCTGTCACTCACTCTCACAGTGCAGACTTGTGACGTATTATAGCGTGTTAAGTTTTGTACTACTGTTTGATTCCCAGGAGATTGAACTTAGATTTAGGAACTTTTTGCACCGTTGATTTCCATGGCAACCACAGTTTTAATTCATATTAGAATGTACTCATTGGGAATCAATATAGTCTCATTAGCCGTTTAATCGATCTTAACTAACCTTCCTAAATCTCTTTCTCTCTCCTATTCCCATCTTCTACTTTTTTTGCCCACCCTCATCCCTCTCCCTCCCCAACCCCTCCCTCCCTCCCTCCCTCCACCAGGGTGTATCATTCCACCAGCTGTCCCCCCAGAGTCAGAAGCTTTCTGAGAGGCTGAAGGAGCTGGAGCAGGAGGTGTCTGGTGGAGCTACGGCTGTGGTGGCTCTGATACACAATAACAAGCTCTACATCGCCAACGTGGGTACGTACTGTTGTTCAACACACACACACACACACACACACATACACACACATACAACAACACGCACAGACACAGGAAGCTCACATACACATCCAGGGGCACAGCCTTGCATGAACACAACCACAGCCACGTAAACACACAGGCACAATTAGATATTCAAGCCAGCATAGTATGGTTTGGTTTGGCAGTCTGAAAAAGTGTACTGGAGCCATAGATGGATCCCTGTATACCAGCGTTGCTGGTGGTACTGGAGCCAACACCTCCTAGTCCTCACTGACCTTTTACACACACGTTCAAATTATATTTACTGCTCTGATTCAAAACGCATGTTAGAAATTATATTCAGAACGTCAACAGGCTTTGTTCCAGCCTTTCTGCCCTGTAACTATTTTCTTAGTCAACATCTGTGTGTGCGTGTGCGTGGCCATGTGTTTCTACTGTCTACATCTGTGTGTGTGAGACCCCCCTCCCCCCGAACCAGAGAGTGGAAAAACATCTAAATATATTATTTGAAAAAAATCCTAAAGCCAGACCACTCTGGTAGGAAATTAGAATTCTAGCCGAGAGCCAGAAAGAGATTTCTGAAATGAACACACACACATTCCTGAGGGTTTCACCGTGGGTTGATATAACAACCAGACCCATTCTCGTAATCATTTCTCATTAGGTCATTACAATAGGCCTTAAACCATCTGTCTGGCTATTCCATACAGACGTGTGTGTGTCAGTCATTGGGTCATAGAAAAGAAACTCAACTGGTGATGTAAATCCTCCATAATTGTAAAGGATCTTTTAAAGCTACGTTTTGGTCTCAACAATTCCAGACTGGCCATTTGGGGTCCTTTTTTCAGCCCGTGGTTAGCCGTCTCTCTGCCTGTCTCAAATTGGGATTTGGGGGCCAAATAAAAGGTAAAGAAAGCAGGGGGAGGAGTGAAGGGGAAAAAGACCCTTGGGTGTTTGAAGGGTGGAATAAGGACAGAAAATGATTTATTTAGGGGGGGGGGACTAAAGGCTGTTCATTACGGGGGAGGGGTGGAGAGGGGAAAAGAAGGAGACTGTTCAGTCTATCTCACCAGCTTTGTACGGGTCAGGGGTCAAAGTGGAGAGGTGACCTTGGCAATGAAACGGAACCTTTATGGGAGAAAAGTGTTTCCAGCTGTGGAGAGTCACCTGACTCATTCCATAGTGTGTGTGTGTGTGTGAATCCTATCGGCTTGTTAGGTTGTATTTCTGCTGAGATGTGACAGATAGGGTGTAGAGGTTGTTGCAATGCCATGGTCAGGAACACAAGACGTTAACAACATCTCCTCTACCATTATGCTAACCAAGCTAATACCCACCAGCATAAAAACCCAAGAGATCTTGATTAGTTTATTTGATTCTAATCAACCGGTCTTAAAACCAGAAAGACCAATTAATAGACAATTACAGCCATTTAATTCGTTAATTAATTCACATTTTAGTCTTATCCAGAGCGACTTACAAGAGCAATTAGGGTTAAGTGCCTTGCTCAAGGGCACATTTACAGGTTTTTCACCTAGTCGGCTCGGGGATTCAAACCAGCAACCTTTCGGTTACTGGTCCAATGCTCTTAACCGCTAGGCTACCTGCCACCAATGAAGTAATTCATAAGTGAGGTCTCCATTACAGTGACTGTTTCAGACTGGTTTCAATGTCAGGGATCTTAGTGATAAGGTTGTTGGGGTCAGCTGTACTTGCAGCTACTGCAGCCTTTTAATCAATCAATGTACCAATAATCAACAAAATGAAATGAAATGGTATTATTATACAATACTGGATTATGTTCTGTTTCTGGTCCAGGTACCAACCAGACTCTCTTACTGTATTGAATTTTTATGGGTGGTTGTGTTGTGGTCCAGGGACCAACCAGACTGTTTGTATTGTGGTCTAATGGTTGTGTTGTGTTCAGGTACCAACCGGGCCCTGCTGTGTAAGTCGACCAGCGACGGTCAGAACCAGGTGATCCAGATCGGACGACCTCACACCACAGAGAACGAGGACGAGCTGCAGAGACTGGCTGGGCTGGGTGAGTTACACACACACACACACACACACACACACACAGGTCGTGTTCCCCTGCTCAGATGTTGCTGACGTATGCCAGGTCTTACATTGCCTGGATAGGTATTTTACGTATCAGCTAACCATATCATATGTTATAGCAGGGATCATCAACTAGATTCAGCCGCGGGCCAATTTTTTCTTGAGCGGATGGTCGGGGGGCTGGAACATAATAAATAATATATATTTTTAGACTGCAAATTGACCGCAAGAAGCCTAAACAGATATAGTATCTGACTAAAACATAATCATTTCAAACCTTGATTACATTTGGGAACATTGTCCTGCGTAGGGTGCCGTCTTTCCGATGGGATGTTAAAACTAGTGTCCTGACTGTCTGTGCGTGGGAATATTTGCAAACAGATTTCCAAAATTAAAATCAATTGGAGCTGATTTCCTGGTGTTTTTACAGTCTTACAAACATACACTCCACCTCTCCCCTACCTCTCTCTCTCTCTTTCTGTTCTCTCGCTCTCAGCCTCTCTCTCACCCCAGGGATAATGATTAAATAGCTTGTGTAATTCATTTAATTATTAAAGGTAGACTCAGCGAAATGACATTGCCACGAGCAGCAGCACAGATATTGGGATGCGCTAGATGAAAGACATGGCTCTCACACGGTCACACACAGTGTCTGTGCATGGGTTCACTTCATGCTGTTACAGCCTGGTAACTACGGGACTAAAACAGCTGAGGAGTTGAGCCTTGCGCTTCAACGCACTTAGTTGTTGTGGAAATTGACCCACCATGCTGTTTTACTTTGTGCACCTACGTCATATCTCTGAGTCTGCCTTTAAAATGGAATGGGGGTCAATTAATTGGAAAACACAAACCCTGGTTGAAGGTGACCTCTTCTCCTTCCCCTCTCCTCTCTTCTCTTCCCCTCCCTCTCTTACTTTCATCACCTCCACCTATCTCTCCCATCTCTGCTTCATTCGTCCTTTACGTCTGCTCTCCTCATCTCATTCCTTTCTTTCTGTTTCCTTGTTCCCTCTTTCACTCCCCTTCACCTCTTCTCCTCTTCTCCACCTCATCCCCTCCTCCCACCCTGTCTTTTCCCCCATCTCATCCTCCACTCCCCTTCACCTCTCCTCCGCTCTCCTCTTCTCCACCTGATCCCACTTTTCCCCTCATCTTCTCCTTCCCCCTCCTCTCCTCCCTCCATCTCCCAGGTCTTGATGTGTCTGGTCTTCGTCAGGCTGGTCTGATAGCTGGTCAGAGCAGCACCAGGAGGATTGGAGACTACAGGGTTAAATATAACTATACAGATATAGATCTGTTGAGGTAGGCGTACACAGACACACTAACGCGTGTACATGCATTTACACACCCACACACACACACACACACACACACACACACACACACACACACACACAAAGGCTCAGAACTTCAATTTCCTGCTGTCCTCTGTAGCTGAGCCAAAAGGATGAAAATAAGGCTGGATCTTTGAATATGATTAAACTCATCCACAGAAAAATGCACTTAATTGAGTTTCCCATTGGATTTCTTCAGTGCTGCATAGCGGCAGGTAGACTGAGTACGAGATTTCAAGTGGAAAAACGCTCCACTTTCATATTTGTATTTATTAAGGATCCCCATTAGCTGCTGCCAAGGCAGAAGCTACTCTTCCTGGGGTCCAGCAACATTAAGGCAGTTATATACAGTTGGAAATATTACATGACGTTACATTTCATAACACTTTACCCTATACATTTAGTGTGTTCCCTCAGGCCACTATCACATATTTACAAGACAACATCCATGTGTACGTGTGTGTAGAGTGTGTGTCTTATCAGGTGTATGTGTGCCTGTGTGTGTGTCTTCACAGTCTCCGCTGTTCCATAAGGTGTATTTTTATCTGTTTTTTAAATCTGATTCTACTGCTTGCATCAGTTACCTGATGTGGAATAGTGTTCCATGTTGCCATGGCTCTATGTAGTACTGTGCGCCTCCCATAATCTGTTCTTGACTTGGGGATTGTGAAGAGACCTTTAGTGGTATGTCTTGTGGGGTATGCATGGGTGTCCGAGCTGTGTGCTAGTAGTTTAAACAGACACCTCGGTGCATTCAGCATGTCAACACTTCTTACAAAAACAAGTAATGATGAAGTCAATCTCTCCTCCACAATGGGCCATGAGAGATTTACATGCATTTTATTAATGTTAGCTCTCTTTGTGGCACCTGACTACACGACTTAACAGTAGTCCAGGTGCGACATAACTAGAGCCTGTAGGACCTGCCTTGTTGATAGTGTTGTTAAAAAGGCAGAGTAGCGCTTTGTTATTGACAGACTTCTCCCAATCTTAGCTACTGTTGTATCAATATGTTTTGACCATGACAAGTTTACAATCCAGAGTTACTCCAAGCAGTTTAGTCACCTCAACTTGCTCAATCCCACATGATGTATTACAAGATTTAGTTGAGGTTTATGGTTTAGTGAATGATTTGTCCCAAATACAATGCTTTTAGTTTTTGAAATATTTAGGACTAACTTATTCCTTGCCACCCATTCTGAAACTAACTGCAGCTCTTTGTTAAGTGTTGCAGTGATTTCACTCGCTGTAGTAGCTGACGTGAATAGTGTTGAGTCATCTGCATACATAGCCACACTGGCTTTACTCAAGGCCAGTGGCATGTCTTTAGTAAAGATTGAAAAAAGTAAGGGGCCTAGACAGCTGCCCTGGGGAATTCCTGATTCTACCTGGATTATGTTGGATAGGCTTCCATTAAAGAACACCCTCTGTGTTCTGTTAGACAGGTAACTCTTTATCCACAATATAGCAGGGGGTGTAAAGACATAACACATACGTTTTCCATCAGCAGACTATGATCGATAATGTCTAAAGCTGCACTGAAGTCTAACAAAACAGCTCCCACAATCTTTTTTATCAATTTCTCTCAGTGTAAGTGCTGAGCTTGTAGAATGCCCTTCCCTTTAAGCATGCTGAAAGTCTGTCAATTTGTTTACAGTAAAATAGCATTGTATCTGGTCAAACACAATTTTTTCCAAAAGTTTACTAAGGGTTGATAACAGGCTGATTGGTCGGCTATTTGAGCCAGTAAAGGGGGCTTTACTATTCTTGGGTACTGTAATTACTTTTGCTTCTCTCCAGGCCTGAGGGCACACACTTTCTAGTAGGCTGAGATCAGGCCTGGGCAATTATTTTCCATGGAGGGCCACATTAGAATATATTTTTGCCATCGTGGGCCTGAATCATATTACAGGATTATACATCATGTGTATGACTGTGTTGACAGATATATCTACTGTAAATCATGTCCAGATATGCTACTTATTTTACTTTTTTAATATGCACAGAAATTAACCACATCCATTACTCCAGGAGGAGTAATTTTCCCTTGAAGGCTTTGACAAGGCTGTACATCTGATGTGCAAAAAGGCCCTTCTCTTGTAGTTTGGAATTCAGTTCATTCATGAGGGCCATGATGTCCACGGTGAAGGCAAAATCAGCCAACCATTCTTTATCTTGCAGTTGAGGGAAATCCACATATTTTCCATTCATTTGCAAAAACTCAGCAATCTCCGACTTCAGGTCCCACACCCTTTTAAGCGCCTTCCCCAAACTCAGCCATCTCACGTTTGTGTGGTAGGGGAGAGCTGCATGACCCGACTCTGTCTCTTCCAACAGTGAGACAAACTGCCTGTGGTTTAAAGATTTTGCTCTTATGAAGTTTACCGCTTTAGTGACTGTATCCACAACATGGCTCATTTTCAGAACACAGTTACAAAGCACCTCCTAATGAATAATGCAATACAGGAAAATTATTTTCTGATCTGGGTTCAGCTCAGCTACTTGATCTTGTATCCTTTTCAAAAGGCCAAAGTTTTTTCCTGTCAAGGTTGGGAACACATCAGTGGTCACACTGGATAACTTTTCAAAACCCAGTCCCAGCTTTGCTACACACTTATTAACCTCCTCCAATAAATATTTCCCTGTGTTTGTGCTCTTCATTGACTGCACTGAAGCAAGCTCCTCTGTAATTTCAAAGTCTAGAGTTATGCCTCGTAAGAATGTCAACAACTGCGCGTGTCACGTGCATCACTGCTCTCATCCAGGGCCAAGGAGAAATGGGTGAAATCCTTTACCCTGTCTTTCAACTGTTGTTCCATATTTACATTTAAGTCATTTAGCAGACACTCTTATCCAGAACGACTTACAAATTGGTGCATTCAACTTAGGATAGCCAGTGGGACAACCACCACTGGGGGAGGGGGGGTGTGTAGAAGGATTACTGTTAGATTATTCCAGGTATTCCTTAAAGAGGTAGGGTTTCAAGTGTCTCCGGAAGGTGGTCAGTGACTCCGCTGTCCTGGCGTCGTGGGGGAGCTTGTTCCACCATTGGGGTGCCAGAGCAGCGAATAGCTTTGACTGGGCTGAGCGGGAACTGTGCTTCCGTAGAGGTGTCACTGTTCGTCTTGACAGGGAAACGTTTTCAAACAGCTCTTTCTTGTCGGGGCAAAGTATTGCTGCAGAGTCCTCAGCGAATGGCTTGCTATGTTTAGCAATTCTGTGGGACAGTACATAGCTAGCTCTCGCAATTCCGTCGTTTGCTGAATGCAGTTTTGTGAAAAGTCCTTGCTGCTTTTGCAACTGAGAAAGCAACTCTTTCGATGCACTTGCCCTCTGCTCAGAAGACAAATTCCTATATTTCTCTGCATGCTTCGTCTGGAAGTGTCGGGACAAGTCGTAGTCTTTCAAGACAGCTATGCTCTCGAAGCAGACAGCTTTCCCTGATACCTCAATAAATATATATTTCGATGTCCACTCTTGCTGGAACATCCTACATTCATTGTCTACTTTCCTTTTCTTTGAAAAACTCATTTTTGCGCAATTTCTAGCTAGCTACTATTTGTAACTGACGTATGTGTCAGCCTGTCAGTCACTGTCTGTCCTCGTGCAGTTGTTATTTATGCGTGCCTTCAAAATAAATGTCCCGCAAGCGGTGGGAGTTAAATCATTACACAAAGGCGAGCATTCATTGGGCTTTTAATTTGAATAGCAAATACGTTTTTCAAAACTTTACTATTGCAAATTCTTTATGTGATCTGAGCATGATTCCGTGGGCCGTATTGAATCAGGTCGTGGGCCGCACACGGCCCCCAGGCCGGCCTTTGCCCAGGCCTGGCTTAGATTGAAGATATGGCAAATAGGAGTGGCAATATCGTCCGCTATTATCCTCAGTAATTTTCCATCCAAGTTGTCAGACCCCTGTGGCTTGTCATTGTTGATAGACAACAATAATTGTTTCGCTTCTTCCACACACTTTACGGAATTCAAAATTACAATGCTAGTCTTTCATAATTTGATCAGTTATACTTGGATGTGTAGTGTCAGCATTTGCTGCTGGCGTATCATGCCTAAATTTGCTGATCTTGCCAATGAAACAAATCCTTAAAGTAATTGGTAATATTAGTGGGTTTTGTGATGAATGAGCCATCTGATTCAATGAATGACTGCAGCGTCTGGTTGCTCTTCATTACACACCACAGACCAACAAGTATTATTTACATCAACAACATAGGAATCACTACAAAACTTATTGTATGACCTCTTTTACACTATATTAGGCCCAGCCTTTGGAACTTTGGTTTTCCTAGATATGGCTACTATGTTGTGATCACTACATCCGATGGATTTGGATATTGCTTTAAAGCAGATTTCTGCAGCATTAGTAAAGATGTGATCAATACATGTTGATGATTTAAATCCTGTGCTGTTTGTAACTACCCTGGTAGGTTGACTGATAACCTGAGCAAGGTTGCAGGCACTAGTTACAGTTTGAAGCTTTCTCTTGAGTGGGCAGTGTGATCAAAGCCAGTCAATATTTAAATCACCCAGAAAAAAAAATATATATATACAGTGGGGAGAACAAGTATTTGATACACTGCCGATTTTGCAGGTTTTCCTACTTACAAAGCATGTAGAGGTCTGTAATTTTTATCATAGGTACACTTCAACTGTGAGAGACGGAATCTAAAACAAAAATCCAGAAAATCACATTGTATGATTTTTAAGTAATTAATTTGCATTTTATTGCATGACATAAGTATTTGATACATCAGAAAAGCAGAACTTAATATTTGGTACATAATCCTTTGTTTGCAATTACAGAGAACATACGTTTCCTGTAGGTCTTGACCAGGTTTGCACACACTACAGCAGGGATTTTGGCCCACTCCTCCATACACACCTTCTCCAGATCCTTCAGGTTTTGGGGCTGTCGCTGGGTAATACGGACTTTCAGCTCCCTCCAAAGATTTTCTATTGGGTTCAGTTCTGGAGACTGGCTAGGCCACTCCAGGACCTTGAGATGCTTCTCACGGAGCCACTCCTTAGTTGCCCTGGCTGTGTGTTTCGGGTCGTTGTCATGCTGGAAGATCCAGCCACGACCCATCTTCAATGCTCTTACTGAGGGAAGGAGGTTGTTGGCCAAGATCTCGCGATACATGGCCCCATCCATCCTCCCCTCATTACGGTGCAGTCGTCCTGTCCCCTTTGCAGAAAAGCATCCCCAAAAAATTATGTTTCCACGTCCATGCTTCACGGTTGGGATGGTGTTCTTGGGGTTGTACTCATCCTTCTTCTTCCTCCAAACACGGCGAGTGGAGTTTAGACCAAATAGCTCTATTCTTGTCTCATCAGATCACATGACCTTCTCCCATTCCTCCTCTGGATCATCCAGATGGTCATTGGCAAACTTCAGACGGGCCTGGACATGCGCTGGCTTGAGCAGGGGGACCTTGCGTGCGCTGCAGGATTTTAATCCATGACGGCGTAGTGTGTTACTAATGGTTTTCTTTGAGACTGTGGTCCCAGCTCTCTTCAGGTCATTGACCAGGTCCTGCCGTGTAGTTCTGGGCTGATCCCTCACCTTCCACATGATCATTGATGCCCCACGAGGTGAGATCTTGCATGGAGTCCCAGACCGAGGGGGATTGACCGTCATCTTGAACTTCTTCCATTTTCTAATAATTGCGCCAACAGTTGTTGCGTTCTCACCAAGCTGCTTGCCTATTGTCCTGTAGCCCATCCCAGCCTTTTTATCCCTGATGTCCTTACACAGCTCTCTGGTCTTGGCCATTGTGGAGAGGTTGGAGTCTGTTTGATTGAGTGTGTGGACAGGTGTCTTTTATACAGGTAATGAGTTCAAACAGGTGCAGTTAATACAGGTAATGAGTGGAGAACAGGAGGGCTTCTTAAAGAAAAACTAACAGGTCTGTGAGAGCCGGAATTCTTACTGGTTGGTAGGTGATCAAATACTTATGTCATGCAATAAAATGCAAATTAATTACTTAAAAATCATACAATGTGATTTTCTGGATTTTTGTTTTAGATTCCGTCTCTCACAGTTGAAGTGTACCTATGATAAAAAATTATAGACCTCTACTTGCTTTGTAAGTAGGAAAACCTGCAAAATCGGCAGTGTATCAAATACTTGTTCTCCCCACTGTATATATATATATGTTTTAGTCATTTAGCAGACGCTCTTATCCAGAGCGACTTACAGTTAGTGAGTGCATACATTATTTTTTTTATTTTTCATACTGGCCCCCTGTGGGAATTGAACCCACAACCCTGGCGTTGCAAACGCCATGCTCTACCAACTGAGCTACATCCCTGCCGGCCATTCCCCACCCTACCCTGGAAGACGCTGGGCCAATTGTGCGCGACCCATGGGTCTGGATTCGAACCAGGATCTCTAGTGTCCTCGTGCACAGCTAGCACTGCGATGCAGTGCCTTAGACCACTGCGCCACTCGGGAGTACATCTCTGTTGATATCACATACGTTATCAAGCATTTCACACATATCCAGATACTGACTGTTGGTGGTCTATAGCAGCTTCCCACCAGAATGGGCTTTAGGTGAGGCAGATGAACCTGTAGCCATATTACTTCAACAGTATTTAACATGAGATTCTCTCTAAGCTTTACAGGAATGTGGTTCTGAATATAAACAGCAACACCTCCACCTTTGGCATTTCTGTATTTTCTGTAGATGTTATAACCATGTGTTGCGACCACTATATCATCAAAGGTATTATCTAAGTGAGTTTCAGAGATTGTCAGAATATGAATGTCATCTGTTACTAGAAAAAAAATGATTTAATGAACCTTATTTCTTAAGCTACATATGTTAACGTGGGCTATTTTTAGCACTTTTCTGAGATGCTTGATTGTTTTCATTGCTTTACTGGAAAGCTTAGCAGAAGTAGACATGCTCATGTTATTTATGTTAGTGCAGGGTGAGCTGCACACAGTGGACTTCTTACTAGGGCACACTGCCTCAGTGCTAACAGTATAACTCTTGTTCATAGGCACATGATTACTGCATACAATAGCTGTAGGATCCACTTTAGATTGTATTGTAGATTGGAAACAACGTTTTGCTGCACTTCCTCTTATCTCATCGCTCTCTTTTCTCCTTTCTTTCCTTTCTCCTCTCTCTTTCACTCGCTCTCACTCTCCTCTATCGATCTGTCCGTCTTATTCCTTCCTCTTCCTCCATGCCCTGCCCACGACCATCAGTGCCGCCAAGAACAAGCCAATCATAGCAGAGCCGGAGATCCAGGCCAGCCAATCGTTAGAGGGCGTGACGGGCTTCCTGTTGCTGATGTCAGAGGGGCTCATCAAAGCCCTGGAGTCCGCCCACGGACCAGAACAAGCCAATCAGGTGGGTGCATTCACTTATATAATGAACCACTTAACCAATACATTCACAACAAGCTTCTTTGATAAAGACCTCGGTCCAAGGAGGACAGTGCTAGTCTTTCCAATCGTCATAGTTCACCACCACCTCTTACTCTCCCTCTTCCCAACTCCAACATCATCCACCCCTGTCTACCTCTCCTCCTTTGCCTCCCTCCCTCCAACCGTCTCTCTCCCCCCTGATTTCAGTTGATATCCCCATGACATTAAACATTGCAACATTTTCCCCTCTCTCCTCCCCCTCTTCTAGGAGATGGTAGCTATGGTAGCAGCAGAACTAGCCCAACAGGGAACCCTGGAGGCCGTGGCCCAGTCGGTGGTGGAGCGGGTCAAGCGGCTGCACCACGATGTCTACGCCAGCGGACGCCAGAGGGCGTCCAACTGCTCCCGCCACGAAGACATGACTCTGCTGATACGCACACTCAACTACACGCTGGCCGACGGCGCGCTCACACCCACACAGGGTAGGTGGAGGAGGCACACACATACAGAGAGCAGAAACCCTCTCATCTTCAACATGATCAACTATATCAGGCCAAATTGTATTGATTTCACCTTTATTTATTTAACATTTATTTATTTGACCTTTATCTAACCAGGTTAGTCAATTAAGAACACATTCTTATTTACAAAGACGGCCTGGCAAGAGGCAAAAGGCCTCCTGTGGGGACGGGGGCTGGGATAAAAACTAAAAACAATGTAAGTCTAAACAGACAACACAGACAGAAGACACTGGCAACAGCACAAATATAACTGCAAACAAACTGTGTGTGTGAAGGCATGTTTGTTTGTAGCTCAGCTGGTAGAGCACGGCGCTTGTAACGCCAAGGTAGTGGGTTCGATCCCCAAAAAATGTATGCACGTATGACTGTAAGTCGCTTTGGATAAAAGCGTCTGCTAAATGGCATAGTATTATTATTTATTATAAAACAACAGGCTTCCTTACATAAGTGAATGCAAACTAGTGACATGGGGTTACAACTAGAAACAGCTACAACCTGTTCATCTATTTGTCCTTTGAACTCCTCCAGGGACACCAGGTCCTGGAGTTTTAGGTTGGCTTGGAGGGGGCTGAGTAATGAAAGGATTGTATGTTTTCTCATTTCGTGCTAGAATAGAGGATAGATAAAATGGCAGTTTTCCTTAAATGGCCTTCTGAATAAGAATGTAACAGTGTTTGAGCCTGCGTGTTGCTACTGATGTCCAGCTGACTGCACTGTAGAGATCACAATGGTGAGTTAGACGTCTCTGCATAATACAGAGTCAAGAGCCTTCAGTAGAGCTTGAGCCTTGCAGATGAGGGTCTAACTGAGTTATACCTCAGTTCATATTCTTTATAATTATTCTCATACATTCAAACAGTCTCAAGATGCATTTCTGGTCGTCTGCAGGTAGACCTCAATACCAAATGAACAGGAAAGCTTGAATTCTTCATCTAATTCCAGCTAATTGAATTAACCATTTTACTTGTGTTTTACTATGTTTCTAGGTGGTCGTATCTACCCAGTGTCGGTGCCCTACTCCAACTGCCCCAGCAGCACCAGTAAGACCAGCGTCACCCTCTCCCTGGTCATGCCTTCTCAGGGGGGTACCCTCACCAACGGGACCAACACAGCCTCCACTCTGGAGGAGGGCACACCCACACACACGCCTGGGTAATAACACCCACACACACACCTGGGTAATAACACCCACACACACACCTGGGTAATAACACCCACACACACACCTGGGTAATATATATCATATATGCCGTGTAGCAGATTTATCCATAGCAACTCACCCAAAGCGCACACACACACCAAGCTAATAACACATACATACACACACCAAGCTAATAACACATACACAAACACACACACACACCGAGCTAATAACACATACACACACACACACCCCAACGGGACTAACACAGCCTTTTCCCTGGAGGAGGGCACAGATAGCATACACATGCAGGCTTGCTCTCACACACGCATGCTAGTGCTGGGTGTTATGGCCAACACATCATATCACAATATTTGTGTCATTTTTTAAGGTGTTTATGTTTCTGAATATAAAAGTTGTAAATATGTTTTATGAGTAGAGCATGACCCTTGCACGGCAACAAATGAAATGAAAGTGATTTTAATGGTATATAGTAAAAAACTGTATTGTAAAAATCCATACCGGTATGTGGATCCATACCATTATACTGGTATTCACGATATATCGCCCAGCCAGAATGCATACACACATGCGCGGTGTGCACCGAGCTTAACCCACATTTCCACCCTGGCTTGATTTGGACGACTTTTGCAGGGATGGATGATCTTGTGTTCTTGGCCATACTCCAACAAGTGTAGACGATGGTTTCAAAGCCAGTTGCATGGTTTTAGTTTTAAGTTCATTTTACATTTTCATTTGGGTTTTTTAGGGTCATTTCAGATCAACCGTAGTCTGTAGTTGTTGGACTGAGCAAAGACCAACACGTTCTTCCATAGTTACTTTATTTCCTTTGATTTTGACGTTATGTTGTGGTTAGAGACGTGTGCATGCCCCTGTTCTGAATCGTTGATTGCTTCATTCCTCCTACCATTCTTTTCTCTCCTTCCTTCTTTCTTTTCCTTCTCTGAATCTCCTCCTAATGCTCCCTCGCTTTCCCATCCTCCATCTATTATTTCCCCTGTTTCTTCTACTCACCTTTCCCTCCCTCCATCTCTTTCTCTTCACCTCCTTTGTCACCTGTAGCACTCTCCCTCTACCCAGCGTCGTCCGCCGTTCCTCCCTTGACATCCTCCAGTCTATAAATGAGCTCTGTCTCTCCCCTCTTCCCTCTCTTCCCCCTCTCCCCCCTCGCCCTCTCGCCCCCCTCCCGCCCCCTATCCCACCCCGCAGCCAGAGTCCCACCACCACGCTCCAGTCCTCCATCAATACCCAGACTACCCAGAGCTCCAGCTCTTCTTCAGGAGACGGAGGCAGCCTCTTCAGGTAGGTAGCTCGGTGGGGTTAGAGAAGGGGACCGGTAACCGAAAGGTTGCCGGTTCAAGTCCCGGGCGGGATGGTATCTATTCTGTTTCTAGGAAGATTATATTCACTAACATATCCATTGTATTGTACTCTCTCCAGACAGCGTGGCAGCCAGGCTGTCCAGCCAGACGAGACAGGACGGGTCCCACCCTATGTTGACTTCACTCAGTTCTACCGGCTGTGGGGGTCGGACCTGGGGACACAGGGGTCCTCGGCCGGGCTGGGGCCTCAGTGATGGAGGCGGATGGGAGGAATGGATTTTTGTGGGGACAAGGTTTGGTGTTAATAGAGTGATAACTGCTCTTTTGAGGGAGGGAGGTATAGGAATGCATTGGAGGGGATGTGTGATGGATTTTGTCGGTGCAACTGATATGGCATCCTTGGGTAGAAAAGTATATATATATTTTTTTACTTTATCACAACTATTCCTTTTACAATAACTGATAACATGTTTGTTACATGCCATGAAGGTAATGTTATTGATGGGTCAGGTGGACAACAGTTATGCAGGTAGGAGGGCTGTTTGAGGATCCGTTTTGCTTTAGATAACAATGAATACGATTATATGGACAGGGGTGACCTGATCCTAGATCAGTGTGCTTAATCTGAGATGCTTGATACATACGGCCCCAGATCTACCTGAATGGACTGAATTGACTCCCAACAGACAGTCAGTGAGTGTATGTTGGCTGGCGTTTGTAGCTCCTGTCACCTGCTCTCTATCAGTCTGTCTGTGAACAAGGGAGGGCGGTGGGAAGGAGGAGGTGGGGTTAAGTGCGGATGACACATTACATAATTAGCTGACAAGTGAAGGGACTCATCTCAGCTGCTCTTGTTACTGTACCTCTCCTTTGATCTCTTTCCCCTCTTCTCTCTCTCTCTCTTTCCACCCAACCCCTTTCTCTCTCTTTCCACCCCACCCCCGTTCTCTCTACTTGCCTCTTCCCTCTCTCTTTCTCTCCTCTATCCATATTTGGTCTAGAGAGTTGCTCATTGGAGGAGAGATGGGCAGTTAAGGTGATTTTTATTTGAATATTTTTTTATAGTCATGAAATCATGTACATCTAATGTATGTTTCTTTTATGTATGGTTATATATTTTATGTATATGTCAGGGTTAGGGTCACTACCATTTCAATTTCAGAAAGTGAACAAATTCCAAAGTTCCCTCATTGAAAAGCATTGAAGAGATTTGGAATTGAAATGTCAGTGTACTTAATCGATGTGGACGTTGATTACGGCAGCACCCTCACCTCTCTTATTCAGAGGGCTTGGATTCAATAAATACACAAGACACATTTCAGTTGAATGCATTCAGTTGTACAACTGACTACGTATCTCTTTTCCCTTCCTGAATTGAAATTCAATTGACCCTGAAGCTTTATATATGTTTATGTATGCTTTATACATGTTCTGTATGTTTTGTCTCCTTGGAGATAGGGTGCATTGTGAAAGTAAATGATAGAAATAAGTGTGACTTCTGCGATGTCGTTTTGACTTCCAAATCCTTCTACTACTGTCTCTTGTTTACATTTACGTTTTAGTCATTTAGCAGACGCTCTTCAACCTTCAACTACTGCCTCTTTTACATTTGTCATTTAGCAGACGCTCTTCAACCTTCAACTACTGCCTCTTTTACATTGACATTTTAGTCATTTAGCAGACGCTCCTATCCAGAGCCACTTACAGTAGGAGTGCATACATTCCCATACTTTTAATAGCCAAGTAGGTGATCAAGGTATAGAAAGGTTTTGTATTACATTGATTTCATTGGGCCCAATCTGACTGAGTGAACTAAGTGACTGAGTGAACTAAGTGACTGAGTGAACTAAGTGACTGAGTGAACTAAGTGACTGAGTGAACTAAGTGACTGAGTGAACTAAGTGACTGAGTGAAGTGACTGAGTGAACTAAGTGAGTGAGTGAGTGAACTGAGTGAGTGACTGAGTGAACTAAGTGAGTGAGTGAGTGAACTGAGTGAGTGACTGAGTGAACTAAGTGAGTGACTGAGTGAACTAAGTGAGTGACTGACTGAGTTAAATAAGTGACTGTACCTTGGAGAAAGAGAGAACAGGGAGAAAAGATAGACAGGCTAAGTTGTCTTTTAGAGGGAAAGAAAGAAGGAAGGAAAGAAAGATTGAAAAGAGGTATAATCCTTGATTCAGCAGACTACCTTTCAACAAGCAAGTAAACAGACGTCTGTGCCTTGAGCTACAGCCCCGCTCAGTGTCAGATTTAGGAAGTTCTCACACTTTACACACAACTCTTCTTTGTCAACCCTCTTTAAATAAGTAGCTTACGGCATATGTCTGTGTGTCCCAAATAGCACCCTATTCCCTATATAGTGGAGTACTTTTGACCAAAGTAAGTGCACTATAAAGGGAATCGGGTATAAAGGTAATAGGATGCCATCTGGTCAGAAGTACATATAAAGGGAATCGGGTGCCATTTGGGACGTAACCTTTGAACGGTAATTACAATGTTATGATGAAAACGAGTTGAGGAATGGAACATTCAATGTCAGTTACTCTTGGGAATATCTTTGGATCAAAAAAAATATATATTTGGCTTAAATCTTAAAAACAGACGTTTTGAATTAATTATTCATGAAGGTAGGGCATATAGTGTCAGGTGCAGGGTTGAGATTGCTTTATGGATTATTGATTAGCTCTATGAATAAGTATTTAATCGATCGAAATGTATTGCTTACAATAAAAGCAATTGGAAAGTAATTTCAATGTCTATCGATCTACCGTCGTAGTTTAGAGGTCAAAAGGGGGAGTTGATTGATCAATCAGCCTGTTTATTACATTTACATTTTAGTCATTTAGCAGACGCTCTTATCCAGAGCGACTTACAGTTAGTGCATACATTTTCATACTGGCCCCCCGTGGGAAACGAACCCACAACCCTGGCGTTGCAAGCGCCATGCTCTACCAACGGAGCTACACGGGGCTGTAAACATCCCAAACAAAGGAATCACAATGTATATCTTTCTATCAACATAGTCTAAAGATGTAGAAAGGAGCGTTTTAATTTTTTCAGAAATATCTTGGTTGTCTTTAGCTTTAGTTCTGGGGCGGTAAAAGTGTGAGTAATGTGTGTCCTCGTTCCACAGAGAGAGCTCTCTTTCCTTCGCATGTTTCTGTAACCCCCTCCCCCCTTGAATTCAGTTCTGAGATTCAGACCCATCTCAAGGGAAACAAGCTCCCGTCTCTCTCTTTCTCTTTGTACAGCAAAATAGGCTATTACTTTCCAATGTCCTGCCTCGGTCCTCGGCTAGTAGGCCTAATGTGCAGTGCCGTGATGAATTCAAGACATGAATGTATGCATAGTTAAAACCCAGACATAAAACCAATCCTCAAAACAGGCTGACTGCACAGACAATTCCACCATTCTATTGTAGTCCTAGTGTATTAAAACGGATAGGGTGGATACTACGAGAGGGCGTTCCTTGCTACATGGGGGAGGGGGTCACTGAAACGAGATGTGTGTTTACATTGTAACGGTACCATATTTTATACGGAAGCCTGCAAGGTTGTCCGCTACATTGGCGCAGAGAGAGTATTGGCCTGATTTGCGTCAAAACATCGTATGACGAATGTGGCAGTGACACATTTTGAATACCTACATCTTCTCGTCTACTCAATTCAAAGGGCTTTATTGGCATGGGATACATATGTTTACATTGCCAAAGCAAGCTAAACATACAATAAATAACAGGGACATAAACAAGGGTAATAAGCGTCCACTGTCGCTCTTTTTTCCCCCTTTTCTCTCTTTCTCTTTCACCCGCTCGCTCCTGCGATAAGCAAACCCAAGCACGGGGAGGAGCTGCTGTCTCGTGCGCCCCCCCGCTTTTCTCCCCCGCTACCAATTTCACACACCAGAGAGAGAGAGAGAGAAATGAAAAGTAAGGAGGGGGAAAGAAAGAGGGGTTTGCTGCTTATCCTTTTCATATGAGCGGAAAGGCGTCATATTCTGTGCAGCTCGAGCGCTGTTGTTGGCCGTGGCTCACAAGAGAGAGAGAAGGAAGAGGGGCTGCTTTACAGATAACGGAACAGTGAAAGGAGAAAGTGCTAGCGACGAGTCATAAAAACGTCAAAATCTGTGTAAAACCGGGTAATACAACAGCGCGCGTCCTGTTTTCCTCATCACCTCGATCCGAGCCAACCGGGATCGGGATGGATATATCTTCTTCTGCACCATTTGTCAGATCACCCGCCCGAGAGGACCGTGCCTCACGCGCAGCAGCAGCACCACCACCACCGAAATCGTCTTTTTACCTTATCGGATGCTCCCATTAGATACAGAACAACCGTAGAGATCGATTAGTGGCTAGTATTCGAATGCGGCGCGCGCTGCCCGGGATAACGGGAGATTGAACCTGCTGGCTGACATCGAATCGAACAAACAGAGACGGACCTACGGAAACACAGGATTCGTGGTCGTTCAGCGATCCTAGGCACTGCACTGCAGCTAGCAGGCAGCCCCCTTCGTCGCGAGACACCGGGAGAAACCGTAGGATACTAGCCTACACTCTCTCCCTGATGCAAAACACCGCTGCAGCGTCGAGAAACTATGCAGCTGTTTGATAAGATACATATGTAACGGGGGAATTACGGGAGACCCCTGCCCGGTTCTATGTCTGATCTGCGCACCCAGGCTGATAACTGAGGCTCCGGTAACGGAATTGGAATGGCATAGATTGCTTTTTTCAACACGTGACCGACGAACAGAACGGATACATATCTGACATGAGTATCTGCATCTAGAGACCTCAAACACAGGCGATGGGTAAGGCCTTTCCTTTTCTTGTGGGGAAATATAGAGGGGAATATCGGCCAGTGACGAGCATTTTCAAAGACCCCTGGTCTGTCATAATGCACTTGTATTAATGCAATGTAAATGGGTGTCTGTGTGTGTGTCTTGGCGCTTTCACGACAACTGGGAACTCTGAAAAAAACTAGGTTAAATCATGACGTCAGTTATCTTCAGGTCAATTCTGAGTTGAATGGCCGTTCAAAACGATTTTCCCAGTCGGAGCTCGTTTTTTCCGAGTTCCCAGTTGTCTGGAACGCACTGAAGTCGGAAGTCGAAGATTTCCGAGTTCCGAGTTCCCAGTTGTTTTGAACGCGGCATGTGTAGCCTATGTGTAGGCCTAGTTGGGCGTAAGGCCAAGATATATGGACATGATATTGGTGATGAATTTAATGATGATGAATATTGTTATAATAATCTATTAGCCTATAGTCTTAGTAACCACAACCCAAATAAGTACGATCAGAATGCAAGCTGGTTCAGAATTCTATTCTCTCTCCATATTTTTGTTTTATTCGAGTGCGATTATGATCTTCAATATTTGGTGAAGTTCCAGAATCCAGATGATTCTTTGCTTCTTGAGAGCTGACATGACAAGTAGACAGGCAGACGTATCCCGAGAGAGGCCGGGCTCTGGGGATATAGAATAGGACCCAAGCCTGCTCGATGTAGGCTACAGTATAGGCTTGATATTTAAAGAGTCGACTTGGGAGCTGTCGTTTGACATTGTCGCCAGAATGTCGCGTTTTGACATGTCTATCCTCCTTTGGTGTGTGGTTATTTTTAGGTTGGTGTTTAGGCTACAGAATATGGATGAAAAACAATTACATTTTTGCTTATCAGTGCTCTCCATGCTTGTGCATAGTAAGCCACATACTGTATAACTCAAGCTGTCAACATCATAGTCCAGTCCATTTGATAAAGTTTAGGTTTAGTTTTTGGTTGTTATCGTGTCTGCAGATGCAGAATTACATTCACTTCACTTGCTACAGTAGAGTTGCAGTGTTACATTCTGTAGTGATAGAAACATCCAATTCAGACCATGTAGTTGTTTTGTACACTCTTAGAAAAAAGGTGCTATCTAGAACCTTAAAGGGTTCTTCGGCTGTCCCCATAGGAGAACCCTTTGAATAACCCTTTTTGGTTCCATGTAGAACCATTTTGGGTTCGATGTAGAACCCTTTCTACAGAGGGTCCTACATGGAACCCAAAATGGTTCTACCGGAACCAAAAAGGTTATCCTATGGGGACAACAGAAGAACCCTTTTGTGTAGGCCTGTGCAGTGAATGCAGATGTAGGGCCTAGAGAATAACAGACTGTCAAGTCCCATTATAACAGCCTACCTAAACCAGCAGAGGTAAAGGGCTTCAGCAAGCAGTTGCCCCTTCAGATATAGCATAGTTCTGATCTAGGATCAGCTTATCCTCCCCAACCCTGTGTGTGTGTGTGTGTGTGTGTGTGTGTGTGTGTGAGTGAGAAGACAGTTACAGATAAATACACAATTTGGTAGGCATGCCTAAGGCCTTGTTGTTTCTTCATATTGCTAAAGGGATGTCTAAGGATGGGGTAATGATTGGTTGATCCATCTCCATTTCCTTTTTGGCCCGGGAGTTGTGAGTTAGTGGTCGGTGTGTGTGTGTGTGTATGTCTCTGTGGGTCTGTGTGGGTATGTGTGGGTGTTGCACATCTGGAAATTATGTGGAAATTGAGCAAGTTGAGGTGACTAAACTTGGAGTAACCCTGGATTGTAAACTGTCATGGTCAAAACATATTGATGCAACAAATCAAATCGAATCAACTTTTATTTGTTACATGCGCCGACTACAACAGGTGTAGACCTTACCGTGAAATGCTTACTTACAAGTCCTTAACTAAGAATGCAGTTCAAGAAAGAGTTAAGAAAATATTTACTAAATAAACTAAAGTCAAAAATTAAATACAAATAAAAAGTAAGACAATAAAATAACAATAATGAATCTATATACAGGGGGTACCAGTACCGAGTCACTGTGCGGGGGTACAGGTTAGTCGAGGTAATTTGTAGATGTAGGTTGGGGTAAAGTGACTATGCATAGTAGCTAAGATGGGGAGAAGTCTGTCCATAATAAAGTGCTGCTCTGCATTCTTAACAGCACTATCAACAAGGCAGGTCCTACAGGCCCTTGTTTTGTCGCACCTGGACTACTGTTCAGTCTTGTGGTCAGCTGCCACAAAGAGGGACTTAAGAAAATTGCAATTGGCTCAGAACAGGGCAGCACGGCTGGCCCTTGGATGGTCATTTACATTTTACATTTAAGTCATTTAGCAGACGCTCTTATCCAGAGCGACTTACAAATTGGTGCATTCAACTTAGGATAGCCAGTGGGACAACCACATCTTGATCACAGTAAGTACACTTCTTCAAACAAGCAGCTGTGAGCAAAGTCAGTGCAATCAGGGACAACTATATCTCGATCACAATAAGTACATTTATTTAAACAAGTCAGTGCTAGCAGGTGAAATAAGTCAGGTGTTAGTTTAGACAAAAGACAGTGGTAGTAAAGGGGGGGGGGGGGGGTGGGTAGAAGGATTACTATTATACTATTCCAGGTATTCCTTAAAGAGGTAGGGTTTCAAGTGTCTCCGGAAGGTGGTCAGTGACTCCGCTGTCCTGGCGTTGTGGGGGAGCTTGTTCCACCATTGGGGTACCAGAGCAGCGAATAGCTTTGACTGGGCTGAGCGGGAACTGTGCTTCCGTAGAGGTAGGGGGGCTAGCAGGCCAGAGGTGGATGAACGTAGTGCCCTTGTTTGGGTGTAGGGTCTGATCAGAGCCTGAAGGTAAGGAGGTGCTGTTTCCCTCACAGCTCCGTAGGCAAGCACCATGGTTTTGTAGTAGATGCAAACTTCAACTGGAAGCCAGTGGAGTGTGCGGAGGAGCGGGGTGACGTGAGAGAACTTGGGAAGGTTGAACACCAGACATGCTGCAGCGATCTGGATAAGTTGCAGGGGTTTAATGGCACAGGCAGGGAGCCCAGCCAACAGCGAGTTGCAGTAATCCAGACAGGAGATGACAAGTGCCTGGATTAGGACCTGTGCCGCTTTCTGTGTAAGGTAGGGTCGTACTCTGCGAATGTTGTAGAGCATGAACCTGCAGGATCGGGTCACCGCTTTGATGTTAGCAGAGAACGACAGGGTGTTGTCCAGGGTCACGCCAAGGTTCTTTGCACTCTGGGAGGAGGACACAATGGAGTTGTCAACCGTGATGGCGAGATCATGGAGCGGGCAGTCCTTTCCCGGGAGGAAGAGCAACTCCGTCTTGCTGAGGTTCAGCTTGAGGTGGTGATCCGACATCCACACTGATATGTCTGCCAGACATGCAGAGATGCGATTCGCCACCTGGTTATCAGAAGGGGGAAAGGAGAAAATTAATTGTGTGTCGTCTGCGTAGCAATGATAGGAGAGACCATGTGAGGATATGACAGAGCCAAGTGACTTGGTGTATAGAGAGAATAGGAGAGGGCCTAGAACTGAGCCCTTGGGGACACCAGTGGTGAGAGCATGTGGTGCGGAGACAGATTCTCGCCACACCACCTGGTAGGAGTGACCTGTCAGGTAGGACGCAATCCAAGAGTGAGCAGCGCCGGAGATGCCCAACTCGGAGAGGGTGGAGAGGAGGATCTGATGGTTCACAGTATCAAAGGCAGCAGATAGGTCTAGAAGGATAAGAGCAGAGGAGAGAGAGTTGGCTTTGGCAGTGCGGAGAGCCTCCGTGACACAGAGAAGAGCAGTCTCAGTTGAATGACCAGTCTTGAAACCTGACTGGTTAGGATCAAGAAGGTCATTCTGAGAGAGATAGCAGGAGAGTTGGCTAGAGACGGCACGCTCAAGAGTTTTGGAGAGAAAATAAAGAAGGGATACTGGTCTGTAGTTGTTGACATCGGAGGGATCGAGTGTAGATTTTTTGAGGAGGGGTGCAACTCTCGCCCTCTTGAAGACGGAAGGGACATAGCCAGCGGTCAAGGATTAGTTGATGAGCGAGGTGAGGTAAGGGAGAAGGTCTCCGGAAATGGTCTGGAGAAGAGGGGAGGGGATAGGGTCAAGCGGGCAGGTTGTTGGGCGGCCGGCCATCACAAGTCGCAAGATTTCATCTGGATAGAGAGGGGAGAAAGAAGTCAAAGCATAGGGTAGGGCAGTGTGAGCAGGACCAGCGGTGTCATTTGACTTAATAAATGAGGATCGGATGTCGTCAACCTTCTTTTCAAAATGGTTGACAAAGTCATCCACAGAGAGGGAGGAGGGAGGGGGAGGAGGAGGAGGATTCAGCAGGGAGGAGAAGGTGGCAAAGAGCTTCCTAGGGTTAGAGGCAGAGGCTTGAAATGTAGAGTGGTAGAAAGTGGCTTTAGCAGCAGAAACAGAGGAAGAAAAAGTAGAGAGGAGGGAGTGAAAAGATGACAGGTCCGCAGGGAATCTAGTTTTCCTCCATTTCCGCTCGGCTGCCTGGAGCCCTGTTCTGTGAGCTCGCAATGAGTCGTCAAGCCACGGAGCAGGAGGGGAGGACCGAGCCGGCCGGGAGGATAGGGGACATAGAGAGTCAAAAGATGCAGAAAGGGAGGAGAGGAGGGTCGAGGAGGCAGAATCAGATGACCGGAGGGAGAAGGATTTAGCAGAGGGAAGAGATGATAGGATGGAAGAGGAGAGAGTAGCGGGAGAGAGAGAGCGAAGGTTGCGACCGCGCATTACCATCTGAGTAGGGGCAGAGTGAGTAGTGTTGGAGGAGAGCGAGAGAGAAAAGGATACAAAGTAGTGGTCGGAGACTTGGAGGGGAGTTGCAGTGAGATTAGTAGAAGAACAGCATCTAGTAAAGATGAGGTCAAGCGTATTGCCTGCCTTGTGAGTAGGGGGGGACGGTGAGAGGGTCAAAAGAGGAAAGGAGTGGAAAGAAGGGGGCAGAGAGAAATGAGTCGAAGTCAGACGTCGGCAGGTTAAAGTCACCCAGAACTGTGAGGGGTGAGCCATCCTCAGGAAAGGAACTTATCAAGGCGTCAAGCTCATTGATGAACTCTCCAAGGGAACCTGGAGGGCGATAAATGACAAGGATGTTAAGCTTGAATGGGCTAGTGACTGTGACAGCATGGAATTCAAATGAGGAGATAGACAGATGGGTCAGGGGGAAAAGAGAGAATGTCCACTTGGGAGAGATGAGGATTCCTGTGCCACCGCCGCGCTGACCAGATGCTCTCGGGGTATGCGAGAACACATGATCAGACGAGGAAAGAGCAGTAGGAGTAGCAGTGTTTTCTGTGGTAATCCATGTTTCCGTCAGCGCCAAGAAGTCGAGAGACTGGAGGGTAGCATAGGCTGAGATGAACTCTGCCTTGTTGGCTGCAGAACGGTAGTTCCAGAGGCTGCCGGAGACCTGGAACTCCACGTGGGTTGTGCGCGCAGGGACCACCATATTAGAGTGGTAGCAGCCACACGGTGTGAAGCGTTTGTATGGCCTGTGCGGAGAGGAGAGAACAGGGATAGACAGACACATATTTGACAGGCTACAGAAAAGGCTACAATAATGCAAAAGAGATCGGAATGAAATTAACTAAACATCTGGGGAAGCGAGAGAGCGGGGCCTCCCTCGACTAACTCCCGCAGAACAACTTGGCAGAACTGTCTTTGTTTCAGGGACAGTCTTCGTTTTGGGGACAGCTGCCGCACACAGAGAGCTAACATTAATAATATGCATGTCAATCTTTCCTGGCTCAAAGTGGAGGAGAGATTGACTTCATCACTACTTGTATTTGTGAGAGGTATTGACATGTTGAATGCACCGAGCTGTCTGTTTGAACTACTGGCACGCAGCTTGGACACCCATGCATACCCCACAAGACATGCCACCAGAGGTCTCTTCACAGTCCCCAAGTCCAGAACAGACTATGGGAGGTGCACCGTACTACATAGAGCCATGACTACATGGAACTATTCCACATCAAGTAACTGATGCAAGCAGTAAAATTAGATTTAAAAAACAGATAAAAATACACCTTATGGAACAGCGGGGACTGTGAAGCAACACAAACATAAGCACAGACACATGCATACACGAAAACATATGCACTATACACACACGTACACATGGATTTTGTGTTATGTGGTAGTGGAGTAGGGGCCTGAGGGCACACACTTAGTGTGTTGTGAAATCTGTTGTGAATGTATTGTAATGTTTTAAAAATTGTATAACTGCCTTAATTTTGCTGGACCCCAGGAAGAGTAATGTGGATCCATAATAAATACAAATACAAACTCAAGTCATTTCTCCAGGGTCTATCTCACTTTCGAAATGTACCCTTTCCTCCTAACTTCATTGAACACGATTGGGTCTGTAAATGCAATGCAGAGACTAGTCCTTTCACATCGATGTAGATCATCAAGGAGAGGAGATGAGGAGACAAGGAGAGGAAGCAAACAAAGACTATTGAGATACACCCCTTGGGAACGGTTCACTAACTGAGGCGGAGGTATCTGATGTAGCCTGGTTGGTTGGTTCGCTCTGAAGGTCTGCCAACGATCCAGCGCCAGTGCTGACACTGTAGACCACAGCTGTTGCACCAGAGTAGAGCAAGGGGGGTGCGTGTGTGAGTGTGTGCGTGTGCGTGCGTATGCGTGCATGTGTGTGTGAAGTGGCTCCAAGCCTTCTAGATACTGTTTGGCGTTTGGTGTTTTTCTAGTCTAATGGCTAAGGTGAGGATTGAGGGGAGATCTGTCGCACATAGTTGATAAATGGTTTAATGTGAAGTCGCCTGTAGTTTGGCTGGCTACTAATGGTCGGCTACAAAGGAGGCTATTTTAGAGCCTGTGGTGATTACAGGAGGACACAGCTGTTGGAGGAGTGATGGAAGGAGGGTGAAAAGAGGAATACAGGAAGGAGGGGCGGAAAGGAAGAGGGAGACAGAGAGGCAGGAGGGGTGAAGAGAGAGAGAGGCAGGAGGGGTGAAGAGAGAGAGGTAGGAGGGGTGAAGAGAGAGAGGCAGGGGGTGAAGAGAGAGAGGAAGGAGGGGTGAAGAGAGAGGGGCAGAAGGGGTGAAGAGAGAGGCTGGAGGGGTGAAGAGAGAGAGGCTGGAGGAGTGAAGAGAGAGAGGCTGGAGGGGTGAAGAGAGAGAGGCTGGAGGGGTGAAGAGAGAGAGGCAGGAGGGGTGAAGAGAGAGAGGCAGGAGGGGTGAAGAAAATGAGGGAGAAAAGAAGGGAGGAGAGGAGGCAGGAGGAGAGGAGGGAAGGGGGTTGGAGAGGAAGACAGGGAGGGAGAGAAGGGGAGAAGGAGAGAAGGAGAGGGTGTATTCAGACACCCATCTGCAGTGCGAGTCCACCAGAGCCCAGTTATTCACAGAGATGGGACTCTGCCAGATTAGATTGTTATACATGAATATGATCTCTCTCTCCCGCTCTCTCTTTTTCTGCTCTCTCTCTCCCTTTCTCTCTCCCCTTTCTCTCTCGCTCTCTCTCTTTCTATCGTCCTCTTTCTTTATCCCTTATCCCCCTCTCTCTCTCTCTAGTTTCCCTTCATACTTGCTCTCTCCTTATTCTCTTCCAGTTCCTGTATTCTATTTATTGAGTGTTCTCTCTGTCCTTCACATTCAAGTCAAATGGCTTCACTGTTATGCCCCCCCCCCCCCCCCCCCGTCTCTCTCTCTCTGTCACATTTGCATTTCCTGTTTTGGCTCTCAGTGGAAGCGGAGGGCAAACAAGGCCACCAACTAAGCAACCCTGTGCCAGAGCCTCATTTAGATTTGAGGAGCACCCAGAACCTAGTCCTCTCTCTTAGGACGGACACACACACACACACACACTCCTCACTCACTCACTCACACAGAAAGTATCCAGCCTACTGTATCTTCTTCTCCTCGTGTTGACAGGAGCAGAGTAGAGCAGAGCTAGGCTGTGTTGTCTCTGTCATCTGACATCAGTCAGTGTACAACACAATGTTGGATGTACAGCTTCCTGTTGCTGGCTCCCCTCACCTACTGTCTCTCTCTCTCTGCTCTTCTCTGAATCCTGAAGAGAGTAAGAAACACTTTCATACAGTACAGTAATGCATATAGACACATACACACACACATACACTACCGTTCAAAAGTTTGGGGTCACTTAGAAATGGAAATCATACATGAAATGAGTTTGAATAGGAAATATAGCAAAATGAATAGGAAATGTAGTCCTTGACAAGGTTAGAAATAATGATTTTTAATTGAAATACTAATTGTGTCCTTCAAACTTTGCTTTCGTCAAAGAATCCTCAATTTGTAGCAATTACAGCCTTGCAGACCTTTGGCATTCTAGTTGTCCATTTGTTGAGGTAATCTGAAGCACTTCCCACAAGTTGGATTGGCTTGATGGGAACTTCTTACGTACCATACGGTCAAGCTGCTCCCACAACAGCTCAATAGGGTTGAGATCCGGTGGCTGTGCTGGCCACTCCATTATAGACAGAATACCAGCTGACTGCTTCTTCCCTAAATAGTTATTGCATAGTTTGGAGCTGTGCTTTGGGTTATTGTCCTGTTGTATGAGGAAATTGTCTCCAATCAAGCACCGTCCACAGGGTATGGCATGGCGTTGCAAAATGGAGTGATAGCCTTCCTTCTTCAAGATCCCTTTTACCCTGTACAAATCTCCCACTTTACCACCACCAAAGCACCCCCAGACCATCACATTGCCTCCACAATGCTTGACAGATGGCATCAAGGACTCCTCCAGCATCTTTTCATTTGGTCTGCATCTCACAAATGTTCTTCTTTGCGATCCGAACACCTCAAACTTCGATTTGTCTGTCCATAACACTTTTTTCCAATCTTCCTCTGTCCAGTGTCTGTGTTCTTTTGCCCATCTTAATCTTTTCTTTTTATTGGCCAGTCTGAGATATGGCTTTTTCTTTGCAACTCTGCCTAGAAGGTCAGCATCCCGGGTACTATTTAATGAAGCTGCCAGTTAAGGACCTGTGAAGCATCTGTTTCTCAAACTAGACACTCTAATGTATTTGTCCTCTTGCTCAGATGTGTACCAGGACCTCCCACTCCTCTTTCTATTCTGGTTAGAGCCAGTTTGTGCTGTTCTGTGAAGGGAGTAGTACACAGCATTGTACGAGATCTTCAGTTTCTTGACAATTTCTCGCATGGAATAGCCTTCATTTCTCAGAACAAGAATTGACTGACGAGATTCAGAAGAAAGTTCTTTGTTTCTGGCCATTTTGAGCCTGTAATTGAACCCACAATTGCTGATGCTCCAGATACTCAACTAGTCTCAAGAAGGCCAGTTTTATTGCTTCTTTAATCAGCACAACAGTTTTCAGCTGTGCTAACATAATTGCAAAAGGGTTTTCTAATGATCAATTAGCCTTTTAAAATGATAAACTTCAATTAGCAAACACAACATGCCATTGGAACACAGGACTGATGGTTGCTGATAATGGGCCTCTGTACGCCTATGTAGATATTCCATTACAAATCAGCCGTTTCCAGCTACAATAGCCATTTACAACATTAACAATGTCTACACTGTATTTCTGATCAATTTGATGTTATTTTAATGGACAAAAAAATTGCTTTCGAAAACAAGGACATTTCTAAGTGACCCCAAACTTTTGAACGGCAGTGTATACACACATACACACATATACATACACACACATACACACATACCACACACATACACACACATACACACATACCACACACATACACACACATATACACACATACACACACATACACACATATACATACAGTTGAAATCTGAAGTTTACATACACTTAGGTTGGAGTCATTAAAACTTGTTTTTCCAACACTCCACAAATTTCTTGTTAACAAACTATAGTTTTGGCAAGTCGGTTAGGACATCTACTTTGTGCATGACACAAGTAATTTTTCCAACAATTGTTTACAGACGGTTTTATTTCACTTATAATTCACTGTTTCACAATTCCAGTGGGTCAGAAGTTTACATACAGTAAGTTTACTGTGCCTTTAAACAGCATGGAAAATTCCAGAAAATGATGTCATGGCTTTAGAAGCTTCTGATAGGCTAATTGACATCATTTGAGTCAATTGGAGGTGTACCTGTGGATGTATTTCAAGGCCTACCTTCAAACTCAGTGCCGCTCAGCAAGGAAGAAGCCACTGCTCCAAAACCGCCATAAAAACTACGGTTTGCAACTGCACATGGAGACAAAGATCTTACTTTTTGGAGAAGTATCCTCTGGTCTGATAACACAAAAATAGAACTGTTTGGCCATATTGACCATCGTTATGTTTGGAGGAAAAAGGGGGTTGCTTGCAAGCTGAAGAACACCATCCCAACCGTGTAGCACGGGGGTGGCACCATCATGCTGTGGGGGTGCTTTACTGCAGGAGGGACTGGTGCACTTCACAAAATAGATGGCATCATGAGGAAGGAAAATTATGTGGATATATTGAAGCAACATCTCAAGACATCAGTCAGGAAGTTAAAGCTTGGTCGCAAATGGGTCTTCCAAATGGACAATGACCCCAAGCATACTTCCAAAGTTGTGGCAAAATGTCTTAAGGACAACAAAGTCAAGGTATTGGAGTGGCCATCACAAAGCCCTGACCTCAATCCTATAGAACATTTGTGGGCAGAACTGAAAAAGCATGTGCGAGCAAGGAGGCCTACAAACCTGACTCAGTTACACCAGCTCTGTCAGGAGGAATGGGCCAAAATTCACCCAACTTATTGTGGGAAGCTTGTGGAAGGCTACCCGAAACGTTTGACCCAAGTTAAACAATTTAAAGGCAATGCTACCAAATACTAATTGAGTGTATGTACACTTCTGACCCACTGGAAACGTGCTGAAATAAATAAAAGCTGAAATAAATTATTCTCTCCACTATTATTCTGACATTTCACATTCTTAAAATAAAGTGGTTATCCTAACTGACCTAAGAAAGGGAATTTTTACTAGGATTAAATGTCAGGAATTGTGAAAAACTAAATTTAAATGTATTTGGCTAAGGTATATGTAAACCGCCGACTTCAACTGTACACACACATATACACACATACATACACATACACACACATAGACACACATAAAAAAAAACATACACACATAACGGACATAGACACATCTGCACCCTTTTCCCACACATTAAGACACACAGGCACAAATGCTGCACTTTCTCTCTCTCACACACAGAATCCCTAGCTCACTCAAACACACCCACACATCAACACACAAGCTTCACAATCTCCCTCTGCCCACTCAATCTCTGGATCCTCTGTCTGGAACGACTACAGAGAAGAAGAGGGGGAAATGAGGGAGGAAGAGAGAGGAGAGGAAGTGAGCAAAGAGAGGTCTGAGCATGTGTTTCCATCCACTCTAATCCACAGGGGTTGAATTATTCATCCTCGTTAGCAAGCACACACACACACACAATGTTTGACAGCTGGATAGCACGTTTAAAATCACGCCACGCCCATAAGGCTGTCTCTAGCTGGGCACCAAGATGAAGTGTGTAGTAAAGTAGGGCCTTGAAAATGTTCAGATCAATTCATTTGGTCGTAGATAGGGAATGTAGCTGTCTTGGTAGAGCAGAGCAGCACTTGGTTCCCTGTAAGCAGGGCCGTGAACAGACCACGCTCACTGACTCGTTGAGCAATTATTACAAGAAGAGGGGAAAACTGCACAATCTGATGAGGAATATATTTTGCGAAACTATTTTGAACTGGAATAAATGCTACACTTATTATGACCAACACAAATCTCCAGTCAAAATAGAAGATTGTCAGAAATATCAAAATAGAAGATTGTCAGAAATATCAAAATAGAAGATTGTCAGAAATACTGTAGCCTTCCATGACTATATTTAACCCAAGTCCATTTGTTGCCACTATCATGTATCCCATTGGTTTTCAAACTTTTTCACCCATGACCCCCAAAAACTTTAGACCCCCTTGACCCCACGTGTGCACATTTAGCCTGTCATTACAGACATACACAATGATTCATTTTCAAAAACGCTAGACAGGCTACAGAAATAAACGGTGTTTTACACCTGCATATGGAGCTGAAAGTCATTCATGTTAGCAGCCAATATTAAGTAGGGATGTATATCATGTCACTTCTCTGGAGTCCAGAGCAAGCTAAATCATACACCTAGTTGTAGCAGAGGTTGCAGTATCGCCATGCCGTTGGAGGGCAGCCTGCCTGCAGAGTGCTCGTTGCCAGCCGGGTAACCCTGTTCTTCCTCACCAATATCGGAATAGATTTGCCAGAATATGTTACATCTTCATCCCATAATATTGAAGGTAGTGTGATGTTACAGCTGCCTATCTTTAGACATGTAGCCAGTAGCCATCCAAACTAGGCCTATCTGAAATATTAAAATGATCAATAAACTCACCAGGTAGCCTATAATTGTTCTGGCAAAGATGAGGCAGTAGTAGATATGGAAAATAGGAAATTCAAGTTATTTCTGGTCACTAATCTGGATATGCCAGATTTGCCTGCTTTTATGCGCTTTTGCGTGCCAAAGCTGATGACAGGTCAATGGTCAACAATCAAGACACGCACGTTTTTGGTTCTGAAACATAGATGAGAATTTAACGACGACTTGCGGGCAGTTGGTTCAGAACAACAACAAAAAAAATTTTGGGGGAAATTATACCAATATTGACAAGGGCACTTTGGAGACTGAAAGGGTAAAGGGGCATGTGCTCTGGACAGATATAGCCCTATCTGTGTATGTTAGCATGGGGAATTTGGCTCATATCTATCCTCCACTTTATTCAATAATGTTGTGGGTAGGTGGTGTTTTTCAGTTCAACTTTGGTTCATAGCTTAGCATTAGTTGGTACCCTGGTACCCTGGTAACCATAAAGAGTATCTCTCTTCCTCTTCCAGACATGGAGACATAGCTGCCAGAGTTTATGTGTGGCGTGTGTGGTGTTTACAATTTTACAAGCGGTGAATGTGAGGCCATCTATGCCTAAACAGAGATCAGCCTGTCTGTGTGTGTGTGTCCTCAGAGCGAGGTCCCGGGTGCTCCCTCTTTCTAAATAAGGCTCTGACACTGTGCCGTCATTGTCAGGGGGCCAAGCATAGTTTACCACACACACACACACACACACACACACACACACAGGCACGCATGCACACACACACACAGGCACGCATACACACACACACACACACACACACACACACAAACACAGTGAGCTAAAATAGAAGCCATCCTTCCACCAGCTCTCTGTCTGGCAAACACTCTGACAGCTCTCTGCGCTCTACCTCTCGTTCTCTCTCTCTCTCTCTCTCTCTCTCTCTCTCTCTCTCTCTCTCTCTCTCTCTCTCTCTCTCTACCTCTCTACCTCTTTCTCTCTTTTCCCCTTACTCACTCCCTCCCTCCCCCTCTCTCTCTCCCCTCCCTCCTCCTCCATCGCTCTCTGTCCTTTCTCTTCCAGCCCAGTGTCACCTTACAGCCCTGTCCTACAGTGCCCCCTCCCTCATGACTCACCTGCTGGGGAGTAGAATGGCTCTGACCTGTGGCTGACCCTCAATATGTGTTTATGGAGACAGCAATGCCGGAACGTACCATTTGAGTGGGGCCAGAGGGGTGTTATGTGAAGTTGATACAGTGTACAGTAATGGAGGGTGGTTGACTGCATTGAGGTTAAGGAGAATTAAGAGAGAAGGGCGGTGTGACTTTGCGGTTGGGAAATTCGGAGTCTTATTGGTATGTTATGAAGCGGAGGATATTAACTGATGAAGTGCTTACTTGCTTATGACGTCTCAATGTGCCGGATGATGGCCATAACACTCTGTTGTTCATGACAGCTGGAAGCCTCCTCCGTTCTGAGGACGTTATGAAGTAGTAGATATTGACTGTGATGGTCACACTCACACGTCACACAGATAACACACTCATACCAACACACATAAACAACACTCTCACACATCCCAAAACAATTCACAGCCATACTCATGTATACACATCACACACATATAAACAACAAAACGAGAACTAGAAGAGAGATGAGAGAAAGAGAGAGATAAAGAGAGAGAGAGATGAAGAGAAAGAGAGGTTTCTCGTTAGAGTGGGCATCTGCTGTTATATTCTGTATGCGCTGACGACCAACCAGCCATCTGTCTCAGTGCTACTGTAGTTATGACTGGACCAACCAGCCGTCTGTCTCAGTGCTACTGTAGTTATGACTGGACCAACCAGCCGTCTGTCTCAGTGCTACTGTAGTTATGACTGGACCAACCAGCCGTCTGTCTCAGTGCTACTGTAGTTATGACTGGACCAACCAGCCGTCTGTCTCAGTGCTACTGTAGTTATGACTGGACCAACCAGCCGTCTGTCTCAGTGCTACTGTAGTTATGACTGGACCAACCAGCCGTCTGTCTCAGTGCTACTGTAGTTATGACTGGACCAACCAGCCGTCTGTCTCAGTGCTACTGTAGTTATGACTGGACCAACCAGCCGTCTGTCTCAGTGCTACTGTAGTTATGACTGGACCAACCAGCCGTCTGTCTCAGTGCTACTGTAGTTATGACTGGACCAACCAGCCGTCTGTCTCAGTGCTACTGTAGTTATGACTGTACCAACCAGCCGTCTGTCTCAGTGCTACTGTAGTTATGACTGGACCAACCAGCCGTCTGTCTCAGTGCTACTGTAGTTATGACTGGACCAACCAGCCGTCTGTCTCAGTGCTACTGTAGTTATGACTGGACCAACCAGCCGTCTGTCTCAGTGCTACTGTAGTTATGACTGGACCAACCAGCCGTCTGTCTCAGTGCTACTGTAGTTATGACTGGACCAACCAGCCGTCTGTCTCAGTGCTACTGTAGTTATGACTGGACCAACCAGCCGTCTGTCTCAGTGCTACTGTAGTTATGACTGGACCAACCAGCCGTCTGTCTCAGTGCTACTGTAGTTATGACTGTACCAACCAGCCGTCTGTCTCAAGTCTACTGTAGTTATGACTGGACCAACCAGCCGTCTGTCTCAGTGCTACTGTAGTTATGACTGGACCAACCAGCCGTCTGTCTCAGTGATACTGTAGTTATGACTGGACCAACCAGCCGTCTGTCTCAGTGCTACTGTAGTTATGACTGTACCAACCAGCCATCTGTCTCAGTGCTACTGTAGTTATGACTGGACCAACCAGCCGTCTGTCTCAGTGCTACTGTAGTTATGACTGGACCAACCAGCCGTCTGTCTCAGTGCTACTGTAGTTATGACTGGACCAACCAGCCGTCTGTCTCAGTGCTACTGTAGTTATGACTGGACCAACCAGCCGTCTGTCTCAGTGCTACTGTAGTTATGACTGGACCAACCAGCCGTCTGTCTCAGTGCTACTGTAGTTATGACTGGACCAACCAGCCGTCTGTCTCGGTGCTACTGTAGTTATGACTGGATGGACAGATGAAGGGGAGAGAGAATGAGGGAATGTGAGGGGAGGGGGAGGAGGGGAAACATAATTTTCATCAGGATTATCGTGACATCTGTGGAAAAAGCTCCAGGCTGGTTCCCAAATGCACCCTATTTCTTATAGTGCACTATGGGCCCTAGTCAAAAGTGATAGTGTCATTTGGGACGCAGCCCAGTGTTTACAGATTGTGGAGGGCTGAGAACCAGAGGGGGCTTTCCTTTGTATTTGTATGTGTATTTGTGTTTGTATTTATTAAGGATCCCCATTAGTTCCTGCCAAGGCAGCAGCTACTCTTCCTGGGGTCCAGCAACATTAAGGCACTTAAACAATTTTAAAAAACATTACAATACATTCACAAAAGATTTCACAACACATTAAGTGTGTGGCCTCAGGCCCCTACTCTACTACCACATATCTACAACACAATATCCATGTGTACATGTGTGTTTAGTGTGTATGTTATCGTGTGTTTGTATGCATGTAACTCGCCCTAGCCAGGAAAAGTAGGTAGCCCCCCACCCCCCTCTGATGAATCATGTATTAGTCTCTGTTTTCCCACGGTGTGTTTTCCCACTTGTGTGTGTGTTTTCGCCCCACAGACGAGAGGGAGTTCCAGATATTTGTGTATGTGTGTGTGTTCCACCGTAGGCGAGAGCAAGACAGAGATCTACTTGTTATTTAACCAGGTACTGTCTTGTTTGTTTATTAAGAAACTCATTAGAGAAGATAGCTGCAGCATGTAGCATATGTGTTGTTCACAATAGGCTCTCTCTCTCTGTGTGTGTGTGTGTGTGTGTGGTTTGTGTGTGTGGAGGGGGGAGAGGCGGGTTGTGTGTGTGGGAGTTGTACAATCTGACTGAGGATTCTGATATAAAAAGGTGGCTATTTCCCAATTCTTTCCCATGTTTGGGTACCTCAGTTTTACCTCACCTTCAACAACTCCTCAGGTTTGGTCAACAAGGGACGTGCAGCTTATCTTTTGTCAGGCTCTCCTCTTTCCTGGGGCATAGTTTTTTACTAAACACAATGCTGGTCTGGTCATCTTACAGCCAAGACTGAAGGAGGAGGAAGAAGGAGGAAGGTGTCCGTTCCGAAATTAGACTCCTCTAACGACTCCATTGGTTTAGTTAGGGCATTGCAATGTGAGACTCCTCTGTCTCTGCTTGTTGGTCGTTTCCTGGTTCCTTGGTAATACAATGGAGAGATTATAGGGTGTGACCACTGACCAGGTTACACTATGAAACACTGAGAGTAGACTATAGGGGCGTGGCGACTGACCAGGTTACACTATGAAACACTGAGAGTAGACTATAGGGGCGTGGCGACTGACCAGGTTACACAGTGGAACACTGAGAGTAGACTATAGGGGCGTGGCGACTGACCAGGTTACACAGTGGAACACTGAGAGTAGACTATAGGGGCGTGGCGACTGACCAGGTTACACAGTGGAACACTGAGAGTAGACTATAGGGGCGTGGCGACTGACCAGGTTACACTATGAAACACTGAGAGTAGACTATAGGGGCGTGGCGACTGACCAGGTTACACTATGAAACACTGAGAGTAGACTATAGGGGCGTGGCGACTGACCAGGTTACACAGTGGAACACTGAGAGTAGACTATAGGGGCGTGGCGACTGACCAGGTTACACAGTAGAACACTGAGAGTAGACTATAGGGGTGTGGCGACTGACCAGGTTACACAGTGGAACACTGTGAGTAGACTATAGGGGCGTGGCGACTGACCAGGTTACACAGTGGAACACTGAGAGTAGACTATAGGGGTGTGGCGACTGACCAGGTTACACAGTGGAACACTGTGAGTAGACTATAGGGGCGTGGCGACTGACCAGGTTACTCTATGAAACACTGAGAGTAGACTATAGGGGCGTGGCGACTGACCAGGTTACACAGTGGAACACTGCCCATTGGTGTTCATGTGATAGGAATATCAGGGTAATTGTCATCTATGTATTTTAAGGGACTATTCCCAGGACCACCCATACCTAAAATGTATGCCTGCATGACTGTAAGTCGCTTTGTATGAAAACGTCTGCTAAATGGCATATATATTATTGGGTAACCTGGGTGTGACCAGGTACTCTAAGGAACGCTGAACGCTGCCCATTTGTGCTAGAGAGAAAGAATATCAGGTGTGTTGTTCCTAATCTGTCACTGACAACATGGGCATAAAACAAAAACTAGAGGTAGTGTTGTAACTTGACATCATTGTCATTATTTATAGATGTATTGTTTGGGAAGATCAGGTGAGAGGAGATCCTGTGTCTCTGAGTGGTTCGGAGTTGGCTGAATCTGGCAGGATAAGGGTGGAGGGTGTGTGTGCGTGTACACGTGCGTACATGCGTGTAGTTGTTTCAGAAGGTTTTTCCCATGCAGGTCAGTGAAGTAGTGTCTTTCTCTCGTTCTCTCGTTCTCTCTCTCTCGTCTCTCTCTCTCTCTCTCTCTCTCTCTCTCTCTCTCTCTCTCTCTCTCTCTCTCTCTCTCTCTCTCTCTCTCTCTCTCTCTCTCTCTCTCTCTCTCTCTCTCTCTCTCTCTCTCTCTCTCTCTCTCTCTCTCTCTCTCTCTCTCTCTCTCTCTCATTTCAACACCTTCCAAGTAGAGGAGTGTCGCTAGCAGAATCCATCCGGTTAATAAAACAAGCCTAAACCATGCTCTCCTATCCTCTCTCTCGCTCTCTCCCTTTATCTCTCTCTCGCTCTCACTCTCGCGCTCTCTCTCTCTCTCTCTCTCTCTCTCGCTCTCTCTCTCTCAGCACCAGATATCAATCTCTTGGGTTTTGGCTTGTGAAGGTAGGCGTCACAGTTTAATATGTAGTGTTGCCAAAGGCTAAAGAACAGCAACATTGTTCTAACAGTGAATAGCTAGCTGTCTTTTCACCCTGTAGGAAGATTGAGACGGTGTTGACTTGTGAAGGTAGGCGGCACACACAGCTGTCATGTTATACGTTTATAGGTTACTGTATCGTTACTTCTGAACAGCAACGTTGTTTTACTCTGACAGTGATAGACATGTTTGTAGGAGTGTTATGTTATGGTATCAATGAAATCAGTTGAGGCTGCTGAGGGGAGAACGGCTCATTATAATGGCTGGAACGGAGCGAATGGAATGGCATCAAACACCTGGAAACCACGTGTTTGATGTTGTTGATACCATTCAATTTATTTCACTCCAGCCATTACCATGTGCCCGTCCTCCCCAATTAAGGTGCCACCAACCTCCTGGGACTGAAGTCCAGTTGTTTGGAAAAGTGACTTTGGGTTGACTGTATTCCGTTTCAACCCTTAGAACCATTTGAACGGTTATTACTGTAAACTAAGTAGTGTTGTCTTGTATTCCTAACATCACAAAGACATACAGGGTGTTTCTCAATATTCATACTACTGTGCTGCACACTGTCATGCTCCGAGTGCATTCTCTGACCAGTAGGGGGAGCACTCGCACTCCCCCTACTGTATTACCTCACGCATCACCCCCCCCATTCACTGAACCTTCTTCCAGCCAGGACAATGGCAACAATATATGAAACAAGATATACACAAAGCAAATGTTTTACTTCATAATTATCAGCTAGATATGTAAATCGTAATAATCTAGCTAGCCAGCTAGTTAAACAGGCAGAAATGACCTAAAACTAATGTTATGCAAGGTAGATGTACATGTTTTGTGGGTAGCTACCTATTCTTTGTGGCTAGCTGAATAGCCAGTTAGCCCTATTGACTTACTATGGACTTAACGTTACAGTACCCATTCACTGAACCGGCCTCCATCAGTTAGCTATATGTGAATTATAACAATGTAGCTAACCAGATAGTTTAACAGGCAAAAATGACCTAAAACGAATATTATGCAAGATAGATGTAAATTCTTCTTGGGTAGGTAGCTAACAATTCTTCGTGGCTATCTGGCTAGCTAACAGTACTAGTAGCTAGCCATTTATCCTTACTGACTTATTATGGGCTTGCTGTTTAGGGTACGTAGGCAGGTAAACATGCCAAAATTAACACAGCATGTATTTATTAACGTATCAAGATACAATATTGTAGTCTGTCACGCCCTGACTCAGGGGACTCTTATATGTTGAGTCAGGGTGTGGTGTTCTATGTTGTGTTTTCTATGTTTCAGTCTAGGTGTTGTAGATCTATGTTTGGCCGGGTGTGATTCCCAATCAGAGACAGCTGTCACTCGTTGTCTCTGATTGGGGATCATACTTAGGCAGCCTGTTGGCATGCATTAGTTGTGGGATCTTGTTCCGTGTAGAGGCTTGTATTTGTGTTTAGCCTGAGGACGTCACGTTATGTTGTTTTGTTCGTGTGTTTATTCTTTATAATAAACATGTATGCATTTCACGCTGCGCCTTGGTCTGACCCGTCCTTCAACGAACGTGACATAGTCAGGCAACATATGACATGTGAATAGGCAACATTTCATTCTGAAGTCGGAGGGTGTTTCTCAAAATGCACACTACCGCGCTCCGAGCACACAAATTGGAGCATGGGAGGATCGGAGTATGAGTCCAAATCAAAGTATTTGAAACGGAGCACGGGGGGCACTTCTCCGTTTGTACATATTTTGAAGCAAGCATCGATGCAAGCTTCAACAGAAAGTATGCAAAGAAATATGACCCAATCACGTAAAAAATTACGTAACATTTCTTGAAATCAATGGCGGCCATTATTTGAGCTGAAGCGAGAGAAAATACACTCTGGGTGTTTCTCAATATACAGTGTACAGTGTACAGTGCAGAGTAAATGAGCCAATTACATTTGGGAATGATGACAGAGGCTGATGAGAGAGAGAGATATTCCCGGAGTAGGATTGGGAACGTGGCCACGGTCCCACGTAAAAACCAGACCTTCTGTCTACAGTCACACATACATATGTAACAGTGTTGCTTCCGTCCCTCTCCTCGCCCCTACCTGGGCTTGAACCAGGGACCCTCTGCACACATCGACAACAGTCACCCTCGAAGCACCGTTACCCGTCGCTCCACAAAAGCCGCGACCCTTGCAGAGCAAGGGAAACAACTACTTCAAGGTCTCAGAGCGAGTGACGTCATCGATTGAAATGCTACTAGGGCGCACCGCTAACTAGCTAGCCATTTCACACCGGTTACACATATACACACAGACACACGCACTGAATTCCAGGTGGATGTTTTCCGACCTCTCTTTAAGGATGCATAGCTGTGGTTCCATGTCTGAACGAGAGAGAAGCAAGTAGAGGAAGAGACAGTGAGCGAGGCAGGGAGAGAGAGAGAGAGACAGAGAGAGAGAGAGACAGAGAGAGAGAGAGAGAGAGAGAGAGAGAGAGAGAGAGAGAGAGAGAGAGAGAGAGAGAGAGACAGAGAGAGAGACAGAGAGAGAGACAGAGAGAGAGACAGAGAGAGAGACAGAGAGAGAGACAGAGAGAGATAGACAGAGAGAGATAGACAGAGAAAGAGAGAGAGAGAGAGAGAGAGAGAGAGAGAGAGAGAGGGAGACATAAATGGAGAGAGCGAGATAGAGGATAGGAGAGCATGGTTTAGGCTTGTTTTATGAACCGGATTGATTCTGAATGAAAGAATGATTCACCCAGGTCTGGACCTGTCCAGGTACTCTGACTAACTGTGTTGGCATGATACAGTTACGGTAGATTAGCTTACAGTCATTCATTGTAAGAAGATGAAAAAGTGCTGTTCTCAGCTGTAATACAGAAAAGGTATTACCTGACATGACCCTAATGTTGTTAATGATTAGATAGGAGGCTTGCTCTTGGTTGAACTGTATCAGTTATCTCAGAAGCTTTAAAAAGATCACTAGAATGATTGGATAGGAGGCTTATTGTTAGTTGGAAGCTTTTAAAATGTCACTGTCTCTATACTGTTGTCTCCACCCAACACTCACACACACATGCACGCATGTGCGCGCGCGCGCACACACACGCACACACACACACACACACACACTATCATGAGTCAGTCTACCAATGCTGGTAAATGGCACTCATACTGTATCTAGAAGCAAAGCAGCGGTTTATGACTTGGTTGGTTATGACTTGGGTATGACTTGTGGGTGTGTGGGTGAAGACTGTTGCTGCCCCATTGAAAATTCAACTGGAATAATATCTCTTTTACAGTGTGTTGTGCTGTTCGTTGTGCCTTTCGTTTGTCCTCAATGCAAAGACTCAACATGACCGCTGTGTAATGTGGAGCTACTTCTTTTACCACTTCTCTATTGAACTTACTGTAGGCTAAGCATTGACCTAAATATTTATCTGGCAAATGAGATAGAGTTGTGAAAATGGGAACTGTTAGTTTTGCTGATAAGACCACTGTTTCTTTGTGTCTACGCCACTTCCTGTAACACGTGACCCATCACATGATATACAGCCCATTCCAGTTTCAGTTACCCTGAGCTGTGTTTTAATACATTATAGTGATGATTAATCAGTCAACACATGCACGCAGGCACACATGCACCATCTTTCTCTGAGTGTCTTTCTAAACACCTTTCATGTTAATTGGCTATCATTCTGCTGATTCCACACTGAAGCAGCAACATTCTAGAAGCTTCAGTCTACATCTAGAATGACAACAAAGTTCTTTCTCACTGACTCCCTATTAAATAATAGATAGATAGATAGATAGATAGATTAGGCCACAGAAGCATGTTTTTATTCTCTTACTCCTGGAGTAGAGAGAGACCGAGAGAGAGACCGAGAGAGAGACAGAGAGAGACAGAGAGAGAGACAGAGAGAGGGAGAGGGAGAGGGAGAGAGAGAGTGAGAACGGCATTATCTCTCTATGCGGATTAGCGACGGGCGCTAGCAGGATGTACCCCACACACACACACACACACACACACAAACAGTCACAAACAGCCCTAGGTTATTTACCCAGCTAGAAGGGATTTGACACGCTATAACGATTTTTCCCAGAATCCTTATGTCTCGCTCTCAATTCAATTAAATTCAAAGGGGCTTTATTGGCATTGGAAACGTGTTTACATTGAAAGCAAGTGAAATAAACAATAAATAAAAGTGATAAGAAACTAATTTAACAACAACTACTAGAAAAAACTACTCGAAATGAACAGGAGGGTTGAGCAGGCAGAATCAGGAGATCGGAGGGAGAAGGATTTAGCAGAGGGAAGAGATGATATGATTGAAGAGGAGTGAGTAGCGGGAGAGAGAGAGCGAAGGTTGCGACGGCACATTACCATCTGAGTAGGGGCAGAGTGAGTAGTGTTGGAGGAGAGCGAGAGAGAAAAGGATACAAAGTAGTGGTCGGAGACTTGGAGGGGAGTTGCAGTGAGATTAGTAGAAGAACAGCATCTAGTAAAGATGTGGTCAAGCGTATTGCCTGCCTTGTGAGTAGGGGGGGACGGTGAGAGGGTGAGGTCAAAAGAGGAAAGGAGTGGAACGAAGGAGGCAGAGAGAAATGAGTCAAAGGCAGACGTAGGGAGGTTAAAGTCACCCAGAACTGTGAGGGGTGAGCCATCCTCAGGAAAGGAATTTATCAAGGCGTCAAGCTCATTGATGAACTCTCCAAGGGAACCTGGAGGGCGATAAATGACAAGGATGTTAAGCTTGAATGGGCTAGTGACTGTGACAGCATGGAATTCAAATGAGGAGATAGACAGATGGGTCAGGGGGAAAAGAGAGAATGTCCACTTGGGAGAGATGAGGATTCCTGTGCCACCGCCGCGCTGACCTGATGCTCGCGGGGTATGCGAGAACACATGGTTAGACGAGGAAAGAGCAGTAGGAGTAGCAGTGTTTTCTGTGGTAATCCATGTTTCCGTCAGCGCCAAGAAGTCGAGGGACTGGAGGGTAGCATAGGCTGAGATGAATTCTGCCTTGTTGGCCGCAGAACAGCAGTTCCAGAGGCTGCCAGAGACCTGGAACTCCACGTGGGTCGTGCGCGCAGGGACCACCAGATTAGAGTGGCAACAGCCACGTAGTGTGAAGCATTTGTATGGCCTGTGCAGAGAGGAGAGAACAGGGATAGACAGACACATAGTTGACAGGCTACAGAAAAAGGCTACAATAATGCAAAGGAGATCGGAAAGAAATGAACTAAACATCTGGGAAAGCGAGAGAGTGGGGCCTCCCTCACTTACCTTTCAAGGAAAAAACTGAAATAAAACTCTCCCAACTTCACTTTAGAAATTATAATTGTTGTAAACTACAGCGGTTCAATGTTTTCTAGGAATAGACTCTAACTTAGTTTATTCAGCTAGCTAACTTGGTACAGTATTCTTCCGCGAAAACCATCCAGGGCACCAAATCCTATGACGCCAAAGCCAACTAGCATGCCAGCCTCCAATGACACGGTTTAGCACCAATACTCGGTTACAACAAACCAGTGTGTTAACACGCCAAGCAGATCATTTGTGTCCGTGTCTAACGTTGTGTAAAGTTTTGGGTTAGTTTTGACAGTTTGAGTGAGTACGTCGTCAACTTATTCAGCCAGTTAGTTAGCTAGAATAGTTAGCATACTAGCTAGCCATTGCTATCTGCCAACGAACCAACCCCTCCCACAGCACGAACACACAGAGAGCCAAGCTAACGTTAACTAGTCACCCATGTCCCGAATTCCCTTGAACAACTCTGGTTACCAGTATGTAAAAACAAAACAGAAATAAAAATGTAGGTTATAACTTACTCTTAGTAGCTACTGTTAGCCAGTTAAGTGCAAAGCTAGCCACTGAATCGATTCAGCCAGTTAGCGTCTGTCCCAATGATATTAAAGCTAGGTCGTTCCAGCTATTGTTTAGTTAGCTATCCAGGTAGCAACAAGCTAGCTACATTTCGAGTACAGTAGCTACTAACTACCTAACGTTAACGCTTCAGATAATGAGGTTAGAAAGACAGCTGAATGGTAGGTAGCTAGCTGGCATAATTACAGGTACTCTTAAGCGTGAAATAACATTGGAAACAACTATCCACAGTTGCTAATAGTTACCAGTAGCTACCCGCTAGCTAGCTAGCTTTATTGGTCCAGGTAGTGAGTTAGCTAGCCTCGTGCTTCACCGGGCTCAGCCGAATACAATACTTACCTACAATAATTACCTACAATAACCTACAATAACTACCTAGATAAACTACCTACAATACCTAACTACAATACCTACCTACCTACAATCTAAATACATGGTTTAAGCTTTACTCGATACCATATAAACCAAGCTTACCTCAGTGTATTGGAAAGTTCTCCTGCAACAGGGTGATCAAATTAAGATCCTACATCTGGAGGAGTTGGCGATACAGTACTAACAGATGTCGGACTTAGGCTACTGGGATACACATTTAGCAATTCCCAGGATGTTATTGTCGGGTATAATTCTTCCTCAATGACTTACGGTGAGGGAAAAAAGTATTTAATCCCCTGCTGATTTTGTACGTTTGCCCACTGACAAAGACATGATCAGTCTATAATTTTAATGGTAGGTTTATGTGAACAGTGAGAGACAGAATAACAACAACCAAAATCCAGAAAAAAACACATGTCAAAAATGTTATAAATTGATTTGCATTTTAATGAGGGAAATAAGTATTTGACCCCTCTGCAAAACATGACTTAGTACTTGGTGGCAAAACCCTTGTTGGCAATCACAGAGGTCAGACGTTTCTTGTAGTTGGCCACCAGGTTTGCACACATCTCAGGAGGGATTTTGTCCCACTCCTCTTTGCAGATCTTCTCCAAGTCATTAAGGTCTCGAGGCTGACGTTTGGCAACTCGAACCTTCAGCTCCCTCCACAGATTTTCTATGGGATTAAGGTCTGGAGACTGGCTAGGCCACTCCAGGACCTTAATGTGCTTCTTCTTGAGCCACTCCTTTGTTGCCTTGGCCGTGGGTTTTGGGTCATTGTCATGCTGGAATACCCATCTACGACCCATTTTCAATGCCCTGGCTGAGGGAAGGAGGTTCTCACCCAAGATTTGACGGTACAGTGTGCTCCTAATCTCAGCTCGTTACCTGTATAAAAGACACCTGGGAGCCAGAAATCTTTCTGATTGAGAGGGGGTCAAATACTTATTTCCCTCATTAAAATGCAAATCAATTTATAACATTTTTTACATGCGTTTTTCTGGATTATTTTGTTGTTATTCTGTCTCTCACTGTTCAAATAAACGTACCATTAAAATTATAGACTGATAATTTCTTTGTCAGTGGGCAAACGTACAAAATCAGCAGGGGATCAAATACTTTTTTCCCTCACTGTACATTCCTGGATAAATAAATGATGGATAAAAGGATGTATGTCTGTGGTCTCTCTCTCTGTCTCTATCTCTGTCTCTATCTCTCTATCTCTCTCTCTCTCTCCCTCTCTCTCTCTCTCTCTCTCTCTCTCTCTCTCTCTCTCTCTCTCTCTCTCTCTCTCTCTCTCTCCCTCTTTCCCTCCCTCATTTGTTCCTCTCCTTGAAGACATGGCTAGTGATTATGTTTGTTGTTGACACTGACAGTATTGCCTGGATGCAAGTCTCAACAAGTAGAAAACACAGTCATCTCTGCCAAACTGATAGTGTGGTATTCACATTAAACCCTAATAGTTGCACAACATGCTTTGTCTAACAGACGGTTAGGAATTTGTAATACACTGTTGTTGATATGAGATGTGGCTCAGTCTGTGTGTGTGTGCCTGCCTGTATGTGTGTAAGTGCGTAGGTTTATGCATGTGTGCATGCGTGTGTGTGTGACAGGCAGGTCTAAGCTAGGTTTGAATGGCGGGAACCCGGTTACCGAGATTTACCGCCCAAAATCACTCTCTTTTCCCGTAATAAATAACTGCGAGAAACCGGTAAATTAGAAATAAATTATTTGTATGAACAGCATGGCGTGAAATGGAAGTGTTAAATTATATGCAATGTCTAAATCTGGCTTCTCTACGGCCTCTGCATGCTGAATCAACGCTCAGGGTGGGGACAGACCATCTCAGTATGGAGCGCACTTCACAATGCATGTAGACCTATCATCTCATCATGGTTACTTTTTTTCTTGTGACAGGTAGGCCTACATTTGCATAGCCTATGCTGCAGTAAGATAATGGCCGAATGCGCGTCTAATTTACCCATCTCCACGTGGCTTTTGGGGGTCACCTTATTTTTCAATTGTAAAGATGATTTTTTTTTCTTGCAGCTGCAGAGTTTTATAACACTCCTATATTGTTGCTTTAAATCAGTGCACGAGCAAGTACTCTCTCGCAGTCTTTCTCTCTCTCTCCATCAATTCCAGTCAAATTGCATCCAAAATGGGTAATCCTGTTCAAGATTGATATATAGTGCATTTGGAAAGTATTCAGACCCTTTCACTTTTTCCACATTTTGTTACGTTACAGCCTTATTCTAAAATGTATTTTTTTTAAATATGTTCTCATCAATATACACACAATACCCCACAATGACAAAGCAAAAACAGGTTTTTATACATTTTTGCAAATTTATTAAATTAAACTTCAAATTTACATAAGTATTCAGACCCTTTATTCAGTACTTTATTGAAACACCTTTTGCAGCGATTACAGCCTTGAGTCTTCTTGGGTATGACGCTACAAGCTTCGTACACCTGTATTTGCGGAGTTTCTCCCATTCTTCTCTGCAGATCCTCTCAAGCTCTGTCAGGTTGGATGGGGAGCATCGCTGCACAGCTATTTTCAGGTCTCTCCACAGATGTTTGATCGGGTTCAAGCTCTGGCTGGGCCACTCCTGCGTTGTGTTGGCTGTGTGCTTAGGGTCGTTGTCCTGTTGGAAGGTGAACCTTCACCTTAGCAAAAATGTATACAAATTTGTTTTTGCTTTGTCATTATGGGGTATTGTGTGTAGATTGATGAGGAACATGTTTTATTTAATCCATTTTAGAGTAAGGCTGTAACGTAACAAAATGTGGAAAAAGTCAAGGGGAATACTTTCCGAATGCACTGTATAGGCCTATATATAGATGTCCTAGCCTACCTCTTTCAGGTAATAAACTCAATGTCATATTAGCCTTATAGTTAGCTAATGAATGATGGGTTATGCATAATAAGCTTCTAACTTATAGCCTCTGTCTCTTGCGCAATAAGCATGCACCTGTGCTCCACTGGCCTCTCCTTAAAAAACGCTCCTTCACTCTTGGAGTCCCATGCAGGAAACGCTAGACTAGAATAGCTTGCTGGACATTATTTTTTTAGCATTTCTAATGTTCAATAGACTATTCGAAGAGGAACACAAGCTCTTGTTTGCTGAATGAAAATACAGCAGCCAATAGAACTCACGTGTAGTTTGAAAGAAGAGCAAATGCACGATGGCGGTGGGCTATAGCAGTTATTTATTCAGATCCGTAACCAAAGCCTTCTGCATCTCATTCTAGTCCTATATTATTCAAGCGTGTCATTAGAATGATGAAGATAAGGACAACAAAACGTATTTCATTTAACTGTTGGAAGCGAGGAAGGAATGAAGCAACAATAGAGAGAGAAAGAGGAGGTAGACTAATAACATTAGGGGAAATATTATGAAAAATTCAAATTAAATTCGCTAGCCTATACTTGTAACTTTGTAGGCTGCATGTGCTGCACCAGAATCACATGAATCACATGTTCTCTCCCTGTAATTCCAGTCCATATAACACAGCATAACACAATACAGTACAGTAATACAGTTCACACTCAAAAAGATTATACTACTGGAGCTAGTTTCATGTATTTACCAAGAGAGCATTTAGCTAGCTACGGGCTTTTATGTTTTTCTGTGTTGTGTAATGTGCAGTAGCCTATATCATATAGCCTATGTATTGGATAACAATCATTTTGGCTTTTTTGAGCTTGGGCTCATTAAATGTCTTTAATGTAGGGCTCATAAAATGTATTTAATCAGGCTCAGGTTGCATCAGGCTTGAATTTTTGATCAACGCTCTAATCAAATCCAGACATAGGCCTATTTATATACTATATAATGCTTTTAAATGACACTTCCGGTTTTGATGGGAAATACCGGGTTACCTGGGAGAAAAGTGATTTATTCTCCGGATGGAACATTTGTAAAATAACGGGAAAATATTCAACCCTAGTCTGAGCATGATCTCTTGGGTGGTGTGAAGGGTAGTTCCTCTACTATAACTAATGGTGTCCTTAGCTAGCCTCTACACACACGCACGCACATACACACACACACACACACACACACACATACTTCACTGCCTCAACATACTATGCTGACAGCCTGACAGGTCTGCTCCAGTCATAACATATGAATTGTGACTCAGCTCAGCTGTAGAAAACAGAGTGGAGACAGACATACAGACATATAGTCTTGGGGGCCTTGTCCCCACATTAACCCCTAGAATGCATGTACTACTTGTGTCCGTCTCTTGCAACAAAATATTCACTCTCGCTCTCTCCCTCTGTCTTTGTCTCTCTCAAACACGCACTCATTTTGTTTTTAGTTTCGTTCTAGGCAACATGTTGGTTTAAGAAACCCGACGGTTTCAGTTCCCTCACAGTTCAAATCTGGTTAATACAGCTGCACTGTAGACCTACTTCTTCTCATTGTGTGTGTGTGTCATTTCTGCCGCTGCCTCCCTCATCTGCACAGAGGAACACACACACACACACACATACACCCTTTTCCCTCGCTCACACACACACACACAAAACAGTGATCAAATTAAGATCCTTTATCTGTACAATACATACAGGTAACTGCCAAAATACACGTGCCAAATTGTCCATTACAGTATTTTAGCTACCATGGCTAAAAGAAGAGATCTCAGTGACTTTGAAAGAGGGGTCTCAAAGGAGCATAGGGGGTTTAAAGTGTGTGTGTGTGTCTCAGTCACCAGATCTCAACCCAATTGAACACTTATGGGAGATTCTGGAATGTTGCCTGAGACAGCATTTTCCACCACCATCAACAAAATACCAAATGATGGAATTTCTTGTGGAAGAACTGTGCATCCCTCCAATAGAGATTCAGAATCTATGCCAAGGTGCAATGAAGCTGTTGTGGCGGCTTGTGGTGGCACGACACCCTATTAAGACACTATGTTGGTGTTCCCTTTATTTTTGGTAGTTACCTGTACATCCAGTATAGACAGACACAGTGTAAAGACAGACTATATGATGCTTTAACACCAACAGATAGTCACCTCATCACCAAGTGACTTTATGTTGATGTTCTATACACTGACAACCTCACACACACACCACAGATGCACACATTATCATATTTAGCCCACTCACTCCCTCCCTCTCTCTCTCTCTCCCTCTCTCCCTCCCTCCCTCCCTCTCTATCTCTCTCTCTCTCTCTCTCTCTCTCTCTCTCTCTCTCTCTCTCTCTCTCTCTCTCTCTCTCTCTCTCTCTCTCTCTCTCTCTCTCTCTCTCTCTCTCTCTCTCTCTCTCTCTCTCTCTCTCTCTCTCTCTCTCTCTCTCTCTCTCTCTCTCTCTCTCTCTCTCTCTCTCTCTCTGAAAGGGCTTCCTCCACCATCAGTAGCTGTACTAAATGGCCTGTGATGCTGAACGGGCTGCGTTCATGTGTAACGCTCTGCATCACCGTTCTCCTCCTGTTACATGCACCGTTCAACACTGTTCGCTGCAGGCCCGAGCAACACTTCTAACTGCTAACGTCGGAACTATTTATTCACTCTGTGTGTGTGGGTGTGTGTGTGTGTGTGTATGTGTTCGCCTAATAGAGAGAGAGGGACGCCGCATTGCCTTGTACCTCTAGAGAAAACGTTTTCTGTCTAGAAAAACCTGATGCAGTCAAACTGAATGTTTTAGGTTGCTCAGTGTTTTTTGCTCTTAAACAACTGTGTTTTTTAAAAGTTTATTTTTCAACTCACTTAAATACGTTTAACAGTTATTTGAAGTTGACACTATACATTCAACTGAATGTAATTGAGGTTCAGATGCTCAAAGGGTTGTGAAAGACTTGAGCCAACATGGTTCTCCAGTTCCCTTATTACCATTGGATTACAGGGTATCTGTACAGGCTACTGTACAATGGGACCTTTCATCGGATCGCTCTTTACAGTGTTTTGGATTTACTTACCTGATCTAATCCTCTGGTAATGTGTAGAGGTGTAAAAGCCACCTGGGTGGTGAAGCTCGGCGGCCATTTTGGTCCGTACAGTAGGACTCACCTTACGTAAACTAATGTGATGGAGCCACAAGGAGATTAGTCGCATGACCTTGCTGATTGACATGAGAGCCATCAGTGGTGATTGCTGTGACGCAAGTGGAAAAAATGGTTGATGTGATGGATTTGGAAATAAGTATTGTGTTGTTGTAGACGTTATTGATTGTTGCACATATACAGTTACAGTGTACACACACACACACACACACACACACACACACACTCGTCCTTGAATGTCTTTGTCTGTCTGTTTGTCTGACTAGGGGTAATTACATCTGAACGCAGTAGAGGTGCATGGGTAAAATCACTGGGGAAGCCAAGCCAGAAATAAATGCCATATTACAACCTATGTGTTGTGATAATTGCGTTGTTCGCTCTATAATCTGTGAGTTCATATGCCTTGACAACGTGATATACAGTGCTATGAAAAGTATTTGCCCCCTTTCTAATTTTCTCTACTTTTGCATATTTGTGATAAAGAATGTTATCAGATCTTCAACCAAAACCTAATATTAGATAAAGGGAACATAAGTGAACAAATAACACAACAATTACATATTTATTTCATAAACAAAGTTATGCAACACCCAATTCCCCTGTGTGAAAAAGTAATTTCCCCCTTATACTCAATAACTGGTTGTGCCACCTTTAGCTGCAATGACTCCAACCAAATGCTTCCTGTAGTTGTTGATCAGTCTCTCACTTCGCTGTGGAGGAATTTTGGCCCACTCTTCCATGCAGAACTGCTTTAACTCAGTGATGTGTGGGTTTTCAAGCATGAACTGCTCGTTTCAAGTCCTGCCACAACATCTCAATTGGGATTAGGTCTGGACTTTGACTAGGCCATTCCAAAACTTTTAATTTGTTGATTTTTAGCAATTTTCATGTAGACTTGATTGTGTGTTTTGGATCATTGTCTTGCTGCATGACCCAGCTGCGCTTCAGCTTCAGCTTCAGCTCACAGACGGATGGTCTGACATTCTCCTGTAGAATTCTCTGATACAGAGCATAATTCATGGTTCCTTCTATTAAGGCAAGTCGTCCAGGTCCTGAGGCAGCAAAGCATCCCCAAACCATCACACCACCACCACCATGCTTGACCTTTGGTATGATGTTCTTACTGTGGAATGCAGTGTTTGGTTTTCGCCAGACATAATGGGACCCATCTCGTCCAAAAAGTTGACTCAAGTTTGCCAAAAAGCACCTGGATGATCATCAAGACTCTTGGAAGAACTTTCTATGGACAGATGATTCAAAAGTATAACTTTTTGGACGACATGGTTCCAGTAATGCCTGGCGAAATCCAAACTCTGCATTCCACAGAAAGAACATCATAATAGGGTCTAAGGCCGAGACAATAAGACACAGTGGCAGAATAAATTCAACCACACCTTTGTTTCATCACAAAACGGGAGAGCAACATCTGTCCGGTGAGGTCCACAAAGCATTTTGCGTGTAACAAACAGTAATATGACCTACAGCATGGTCAAGCAAGTTAATGCTTCTGACATTTTCAGACCAGTAAACAACTATTGATTTAGAACCACTGAGAGTTACCGCAAGTCGCAAAAAAAAACAGGAGCTGCCTCCACTATTCCAGCACCATTTCAACTTCAACATTTTAACATCATCAAATCACCTATGCTTAGTCTAATACAGTGACAACTAAAATATACTAACATTTATTTATTCCAATCAACGTAAGCTACACTGAACAAAAATATAAACGCAACATATAAAGTGTTAGTAACATGTTTCATGAGCTGAAATAAAAGATCCCAGAAATGTTTCCATATGCACAAAAAGCTTATTTCTCTCAAACTGTGTGCACAAATTTGTTTACATCCCTTTTAGTGAGCATTTCTCCTTTGGCCAAGCTAATCCATCCACCTGACAGGTGTAGCATATCAAGAAGCTGATTAAACAGCATGATCATTACACAGGTGCACCTTATAAAAGGCCACTCTAAAATGTGCAGTTTTGTCACACAACACAATGCCACAGATGGCTCATGTTTTGAGGGAGCATGCAATTGGCATGCTGACTGCAGGAATGTCCACCAGAGCTATTGCCAGAGAATTTAATGTTCTGAACCAAAGCTGAAAATGTCCCTGTTCTTCCATGGCCTGCATACTCACCAGACATGTCATCCATTGAGCATGTTTGGGATGCTCTGGATTGACGTGTACGACAAGCTATGGACAATGAACACAATTGCATTTTATCGATTGCAATTTGAATGCACAGAGATGCAGTGACGAGATCCTGAGGCCCATTGTCGTGCCATTCATCCGCTGTTATCACCTCATGTTTCAGCATGATACTGCACAGCACCATGTCGCAAGGGTCTGTACACAATTCCTGGAAGCTGAAAGTGTCCCAGTTCTTCCATGGCCTGCATACTCACCAGACATGTCACACGTCAGCATTTTTGGGATGCTCTGGATCGACGTGTACGACAGCGTGTTCCAGTTCCCACCAATATTCAGCAACTTCGCTCAGCCATTGAAGTGGAGTGGGACAACATTCCACAGGCCACAATTAACAGCCTGATCAACTCTATGCGTAGGAGATGATTCGCACTGCATGAGGCAAATGGTGGTCACACCAGATACTGACTGGTTTTCTGAGCCACACCCCTACTTTTTTTTAAGGTATCTGTGACCAACAGATGCATATCTGTATTCCCACTCATGTGAAATCCATAGATTAGGGCCTAATTAATTTATTTCAATTGATTGTTTCGATTTCCTTATGTGAACACTAACTCAGTAAAATCTTTGAAATTGTTGCATGTTGCGTTTATAGTTTTGTTCAGTATATAAATGATGTGGCTGTCAATGGTTCTGATTTCTGTGTGGGTGTGTTTTGTGTGTGCGTGCACATTCATGCAAGTAGAAAAAACATGTTGACTCACTCTACTTGTAGAGAAACGCCAATGCCATCCTCCTCTCTTTAATGTTGAAGAAATGGTCTATCACTCTTATTTTTTTGTTGTCCTAGGCTACCGGGCTAAATCCTTGCCCACTAGCCTAACTTCCTTTCATGGGCAACGTTGGCTAGTTAACATTAGCCTTCTACATCTAGCTACATATTGAACTTCCATTCTCTCAGGCCAGGGGTACAATGTATGAATTAATGGTTGGATCAGAATCGCCATTATAATCATTGGCCAGTATGGAATATTAAGTAAAACCACAAGTCCAAATCCCTATCGCCATCCAATTTTAGCTAGAGGACGGCAACACAAGGAGATGCACAATGAGGTTCTGTCAATGACGTATGCTCTCGATGCGATTTGATTGGAGTGAAGCCAAATCCAAACTGGCTTCCCTTATGAAACATAGAGAGACTAAAGATACATTATTTTATATGTTTTTTTCTTTGGGAAGCCTGGCTTTCCTAGGCATCCATGAATACACGCCATTGTCTGAACGACATCTACTTGAGAAGAGAGAGAAAGAGAGAGTTAGAGAGAGAAAGAAAGGGAGAGAGAGATGAGAGGGAGAGAAAGAGAGTTAGAGAGAGAGAAAGGGAGAGAGTGAGAGAGAGATGAGAGGGAGAAAAGGAAGAGAGGGAGAGAGAATTGAGGCCTCAGTCAGCACTATAGCAGCCATTCACTGCTCAGCAGGTGGAGAGAGAGAGAGGGAGAGAGAAAGAGAGAGAGAGCATGGGGAAGAGAGATGAGAAAGATGATGATAAATCTAGACAGACAGCATTAGTGTTTTGTCTGGAATATAATGACACACCTCTGGACAGATGATAAGAAAATGTGTCTCGACCATTGTTTACCGTCAAAGCACCACACACACACACACACACACACACACACACACACACACACACACACACACACACACACACACACTGTGCCGCCTCACCTGTCTTTGTCTCCAAACCCAGTCATTATCCCTACCTCTAATATTTAACCCCTGGCTGGCATGACTCAGCTAAAAAACCCACACAAACCCAATGCAGAGCGCCAACACGCTAACGGTCTAACGTCAGCAAGATATGCAGTAAAGCAGCCAGACAGTTATCCTGATTCCTTCTCCTCCTTTTCAACTGTAATGGGGGTAATGAAGGTAATTGAGGGGATTGAATGAAGAAAAGGAGGAGGGAAGGAGGGAGGGATGGCTGGTGTTGAAGGAGGAGAAGAAGAAAGTGATGATGTGTGGGAAACTGTGAATCCATTTAATAAAAAAGATGATATGACAATGTCTTAGTCATCCAATAAGTTGTTCTAGGGACCAAGACAGTGTGGGGGATTATGGGAAAATGGATTGTCCGGCGTTCCCATCCCTATGGCGATGATGATGTCAGATAGGACTGGAGAGAGAGAGAGAGAGAGAGATTTTATAAAACCAAGTGTTAACACAAATAATGGCACACTGCCTTTTCAGAAATGAAACAACAAATGTCATTCCTAAATTAAAAAATAAATTAAATGAAAATACAAAAAAGCATATATACATTCAACTCATTTCATCAACAAAAAATAGTTCCCCTCCTCCACAAAACAAACCGCTCCTTTGTAAGCCCACTTCTCCTCAAACAATGGGAGATATTTTACTGCCAAGAAGAACTCAAAATCCACTTTTATTCTCGCTTTCACCAATCCTTTAAAAACACATCTTACATCCTGCCCATATCCCGTGTCTATCTTATGTTTCCTACTCAGTACAATTGACCCTTAGCTTGTCCCAAAATAAAATGTAACAGTTTACATTTTCTTTTCTGTTGCTTACTATATTGAAACCCCCAAATAAAAACAGTGTTATTGAAAATCTCCCCTACAGCTTTAAACAAAGACTCCAGCATTTCCAAGAGAGGTTTTATCCTCTCACACTCCATAAAACAGTGAAAAATTGTTTCTCTTATATTACAAAAAGGACATCCATCTCCAACATCTGAGTTATTAACAGATACAAAAGCATTAACTTCAATGATGCCATGCAAAACCCTCCATTGCATATCACCAGTACCCTTTTGTAACGGAGGCTTGTTCAGTGCTCTCCATGCTGGCTTTACCTTGTCATCAATGCCCAATTTCACCCTCCATGGAGTGTCTTTTCTATTTTTCAATGTATCTTTATTCAACACCTTGACACACCCCCTATATAAGTATTTCCCATTCACCTCATCCAAACCCACTTCTTCCAACCCTCTCAAATCCAGTAATAACGCCTTTCTTTCTGACTCTGGGATATTGGGTGTAATCCCTAGTCTTGGAAATGAGACGTATTCATCTTGTACCTTCTTCTTGTGACTATTAAGCATACCCCACTCTTCTGCTGACAGAGCCTTCCTGCAGCTTCCCAGCAGTTGTCCGACAATCCTTTCCGACCTCACCCCCAAATGTTCAGCCACCCGTCTTCCATCCATTAACGCGGGCCAAGCCATGGCCATTAACTGTTTTAAGGTGATGATTTTGCCCTTCACCAGAATCTTGGAGAAATGTGGAACAGCTGCAGTTGCACAATCCAGTCTTGCCCCATACACCAGAGGTTCCTCCAACAGCCAATGCACTGATCCGCTGAAGTGCGTCTGGACACCTTCATTATGCTCCACACCCTTAGAAGGCCTCTGTAAAATGGAGGTACTCCCTCCCTAGAAATCTGGCTACTATCAACCAAAAATAAAGCCTTCTTTAAACCTAATCCCCCAACCTGCTGTAATACAAAACCTGCCACCACTCTCCAAACCACATTTTCCGGACCATAAAGCAACCTTTGAATAAACTGAAACCGGAAAGCAGCAGATTTACTAGCAAGATGTACAAGACCTTGTCCCCCCTCCTCTTTTTTTGACAAATACAAAACACTTTGTGGAACCCAATGATATTTATCCCAAAATAAATCTACAATAATTGCCTGTATCTTAGCCAGAAGGCCAGATGGTGGCTCTAAAACTGACAACCGATGCCACAGTGCAGAGGCAACCACATTGTTAAGAGGCAACCACATTGTTAACTATAATAGTGTGCCCCCTATAGGACATACGAGATAACAACCAACGCCATCTCCTCATCCTCCCTTCCACCATTTGAACCACCCCATTCCATTTTTTTCCCATTGTCCCCTCATCTCCTAGGTACACTCCAAGATACTTAAAACCTCCCTTACACCATTCCAGCCCCCCTGGCAAAGCCATGATCCCTCCAGACCATTCTCCAATCTGTAAAGCACAACTTTTTTCCCAGTTTACCTTTTCAGAGGATATTCCCCTAAAACGATCAACCATTAGACTCAAACTATCCACCTCCGCTTGATTTTTCACTAAAATAACTACATCATCAGCATAGGCTGAGAGACGAATAGGAGGAATATCCTCTGAAAGGTACACCCCTTCAATGCGACTTCTAATGCTATTTAGTAGTGGCTCTATAGCAATGGCATATAACATTCTCGACAAAGAACATCCCTGCCTAATACCTCTACACACTTTAAAAGGAGCACTCAAGCCACCGATAACTTTCAATACACTTTCAATGTCACCATATATCACCCTTATCATGGCAATAAAACCAGAGCTGAAACCAAACACCTCAAAAGTGTGCCATAAGTATTTATGTTCAACTCGGTCAAATGCCTTTTCCTGATCAATTGAAATTAGACCAGCATCCAACCCAATAGCCCTAGAGACATCCACAAAATCCAGAATCAGAGAAATGTTATCCCCTATCTGCCTGCCAGGAACACAGTAGGACTGGTCCGTATGTATGATTTGCCCCATCACCTCCCTCAGCCTTTTGGACAAAGCCTTTGACAGGATCTTATAATTAGTGCACAATAAAGCCACTGGCCTCCAGTTCTTCACCTCCCTAGGGTCACCCCTTTTTGGCAGTAGGGTGAGGACAGCCCTTCTGCAGCTTATCGGTAGCAACCCTCCGGTCAAACTATCATTAACTACTGCTAGCCAACTACACCTCTCCCAACATAGCCCAGAAATACTAAAAAGTAAACAGGAAGCCCATCAATGCCTGGTGCCCTTCCATTTTCCATGCCTTTTAATGCAGTGTATAGCTCCTGCAAAGACAATGGTTGCTCTAGCTCAACCTGAGCTTCTGCAGCCACCTGTGGGAGCCCATCAAGGAACTGCTGTGTCATTGTTTTATCCTCTTTGTACTCACACTTGTAGAGATCAGCATAGAACTCTACTGCCCTCTTTCTAATTTCACTAGGACTAGTTAGCTCCTGTCCAACAGCTGATTTGAGACAATGAATAATTATTCTTTGTCCATTCTTTTTCTCTAAACCAAAGAAAAATTTGGATGAGGCATCCATTTCAGATATTCCCTGAAACTTACTTCTCACCAATGCCCCCTGTGCTTTGATACCCAGCAGGTCTGCCAATGCAGCTTTTTTCCTCTTGAGGGCCTGAGTACGGCCTCGATCTCCTGTGGTCTCAACCAACGTCAGGAGTTCTACTATTTCAGACTCTAGGGCTTTCATTGATCTGGTGATGTCTTTGGTGACATTCCTCGTGTATTGATTACAGAATTGTTGAATCTGGATTTTCCCTATATCCCACCACTGTTGAAGGGATACAAAACTGGCCTTTTGAGACCTCCACCTCTCCCAGAAAAAACTAAAACATTTCCTGAAGTGACTATCACTCAATAAACGTATATTAAAATGCCAGTATGCGCTTTTGGGTTTTACAGCATTAATGAACACCACCTGTGTTATTAAACAATGATCAGAAAATCCCACTGGGGTTATCACACTTGATTTACAGACCTGAGATTGATGCTTAAAACAATAAAACCTATCTAACCTGGCCATGGACATGGTGTTCTCTCTCACATGGGCCCAGGTGTACTGTCTCGTGCCTCCATGTTGACTCCGCCAAATATCACACAGTTCATGTGTTACAATGAGGCGTTTTTAAAAAGTCCTTGAGGCTATATGAGGTTCTTTGTGATTTCTATCTAAATCACTGACTGTGCAGTTAAAATCCCCAGCAATAAATAAATAATCTTCAGTATTACATTTCTCAATGGTATTTGATAATGTCTCTAAAAAACATACCCGCTCAACTGCCACCACTGGGGCATATACATTTATCAGACACATAGTGATGTTTTCATACCTCGCTCTAACTTTTAATAACCTCCCCTCAACTACCTCTTCAACCTCATATGACAAAGGCAAAAACCCTTTTGAGAACAAGATGGCCACACCCCCACTTTTTGAGTTTTTATGACTACACACCACTGCCCCCCCACTCGTGTTGCCACATAACTTCATTTTCCATATTACTATGCGTTTCTTGTAGAAAACGTATGTCACTTCCCTTTCCCCTAATTAACTCATACACTATGGCTCTTTTTTTAACGTCTCTTGCCCCATTTACGTTTAAAGAAGAAATCTTAAAACTGCTCATGGATGGAAAAAAAATACAGAGGAAGGCACAGAAACCACATCTCTTTACAGAGTTAAGGCTGCGACTAAACTCTTTAATTTCCTTTAGAATTTACATCACTTTTCACTCTCGTGACCACTTTCTTGAGTCTAGCAATTTCAGGGTTTGTCAAACCTCCCCCTGTTATTTTTGACATCAGAAACTTTGCTGATTCAATAAACAATTCACTTTCAGGAAAAAAATATTTAACATTATAATCCTGCATATATTTCTTCCCTTTTGTCAAATTCAGAATTTGTCAAATTCAGAAATTGACGTACCTTCTCAATCCTGTACCTCCCTTCCACCCCATTTATCTCACTATTTTGTTGTGACGCGTCAGATGACTCACTCTCGCTATCCTCCACCATCTCTACAACCTGTTTATCCTCAACTGATTTATCAATCTCTACCTTCCTCTTAGAATTAGACCCTTCACCACCCCTTAAATTCTTCCTCTTACTCCTCGGTACTTTGAAAATAGCTGCTTCCTTTTCCATTATTTCAATCTCCTCTTGACCTCCAATTTCATTTTCCAGCACCACCTCAGTGACCGCAGTCGCAATCTCACCGACTGTTTCCCCTCCCTCTTTGTTCTGATCTACCACAATTGCCCCCGTAGCCACACTGCTTTCCTTTCCTACTTTTCCAACCACATCTGCCCACCTTCTCCCTTCCCCTGCACCCCTTAGAATGTTCATCCCTTCGCGGTGGTGCATTAGCTGCACCAGCACTAGAGCTGCTACCAGAATCTGCGCGCTCGTTCTCGGGACAATAACGTACCAAATGCCCCTCTCTTCCACAGCCAAAGCATTTCATTGATTCAGTAGAAGCGTAGAAGACATAATCAAATCCATCAATCTTAAAACTGAATGCTAAATTCAGTTCGTCAGTGTCCTTCTTTAAAATCATATGCACTTGTCTCCTATGAGACACGACATGTTTCAGCAAAGGAGATTTGCATCCAAAAAGAATCTTCTTTATTGTAGATACAAGTTGACCATGACGAGAACTCTCGCTCCAACACTTCATCTCTAACAAATGGTGGCACGTTAGAAAGTATAACCGGATTCATAAGAGGAAATACCAACGTCTGTGTCTCCCGCAACACAACACCACTCTCAACTATCGTATTCACCTTTTCAATGGAATTTAAGAATATCGCTACAGCGCTATTCATCCTTGAGGCTGATTTTATGCTATCATACCCAATGATAGCACCCACTGCTAAGCTACATTCTTCCACGTAACACCCTGCCACAGCAGGAATCTTTACTCCATGCCGCCGACTACGTTTTTCAAACTACAAACCTCCGTGAGTGGCCATTGCAACCAGCCCCGCCCGCTGGTTGTGCCCTCGCGAAAAACAACCTCAACGATCCCACCACCCCTATACGTGCTTAGTGATAGTTAGACAAGATAACCTTAAAACAACTAAACTAATCAATATATATATATATATATATATACACACCGAAACCCAATAGAGTGAAAATAATTCCAGTGGCTCTCATAATCACTCCTGCTTCACGACTCACTCCCACCATGCACTCCGACGAGAGAGAGAGAGAGAGAGAGAGAGAGAGAGAGAGAGAGAGAGAGAGAGAGAGAGAGAGAGAGAGAGAGAGAGAGAGAGAGAGAGAGAGAGAGAGAGAGAGAGAGAGAGAGAGAGAGAGAGAGAGAGAGAGAGAGAGAGAGAGAGAGAGAGACCTTACTGACTGGTACAGTTAAATTATGGATGAGAGTAGAGGAGTGTGTGCATTCCACTGACTTTTCCACGCCATACATACACACACAAAAAACACACACGCACACACACACAAAAACACACACTCCCTAATCGCAACCCACGCCCCTACACACACGCCATTGCACTAAAACCCCTTTTCCATCCATACAAACACACACTCTCATCTAACCATAACCTCTCTCTTAGCACCTGGCCTTCTCCTGAGATCTGTCTCACCTGCCCACTGAACCACACACACACTGCAGAGCTAGCTTAGCGGTGGCTAATGGAAGACTCTTGTTGGGTGATGTTCTAATGATGAGTCACTATAGAGCTAGCTTAGCGGTGGCTAATGGAAGACTCTTGTTGGGTGATGTTCTAATGACGAGTCACTATAGAGCTAGCTTAACGGTGGCTAATGGAAGACTCTTGTTGGGTGATGTTCTAATGATGAGTCACTATAGAGCTAGCTTAGCGGTGGCTAATGGAAGACTCTTGTTGGGTGATGTTCTAATGATGAGTCACTATAGAGCTAGCTTAACGGTGGCTAATGGAAGACTCTTGTTGGGTGATGTTCTAATGATGAGTCACTATAGAGCTAGCTTAGTGGTGGCTAATGGAAGACTTGTTGGGTGATGTTCTAATGATGAGTCACTGCAGAGCTAGCTTAGCGGTGGCTAATGGAAGACTCTTGTTGGGGGATGTTCTAATGATGAGTCACTATAGAGCTTGCTTAGCGGTGGCTAATGGAAGACTCTTGTTGGGTGATGTTCTAATGATGAGTCACTATAGAGCTTGCTTAGCGGTGGCTAATGGAAGAACAACACAGATGAAAGGGGGAAAGGCACGGTCAGTGATGTACTGAGAGGTAAAAATGTATGCACACATGACTGTAAGTTGCTTTGGATAAAAGCGTCTGCTAAATGGCATATTATATTATATTATTATTATATTATATATTATTATATTATAGGACAGAGAGAGAAAGAGAGGAAAGAATGAGAGGGAGGGGGAGCAGAGAGAGAGAGAGAGAGAGAAGGGTATAAAGGGAGAGAGGGAGAGAGGGGGAGAGGGGGAGAGAGCAAGAGAGGCTGACTGTCTTTCCCATGCTGTAGCCAACTCTTCTATTTCTATTTTCTATTTTTCTAATGTGAAAAAGGGGGCCCTGTGGAAAAAAGGTTGGGAACCCCTGCCATAGAGTGCTGGTCAAAAGTAGTGCGCAGTATATGGAATGGGGTGGTATTTGGGCCACAACCTTATTAGTTTCCACTGGTCTCTGTAAAGCCTGAGACTCAGAGAAACAGGAACAGAGGAAGTGATTGAAACAGGTCAGTCAGACAGACACTGTGGGGTCAGCAATGGAAATCTATGGGTGTTCTGGGCAGAACAGGGCCTGCCTGGTCTGCAGTTTAAATGAGGTGACAGAGGCTGGGCTGCATCTCAATAGTCTAAAGAGGCTTCCTTGTCCCTTCCTTGTTTCCTTTCCTTCATCTGCAGGAGAAGATGCTTCCTCAGACTATTGAAACCACCAATAAATGACATGCTTTCATATAATGAGTGTGTGCTAGCTAGGGTGTGTGTGTGTGTTTGTGCGTGCGTGCATGCGTGTGTTATCCCTTTCATACTTAAACGTTTTTCCGCCAACTTGATCATACCGCCAACTTTTTTCCGCCTTTTGTTAAATCTGAAAAGTTATTTCTGTTATCAAAGCTGAAACTTTTATTTCCACCAAACGACCTAGAAGCCTAATCATTTCGGTAAAAGTTCTGCCTACGGCTTAGTATGAAACGGAGCTGTAATGCTGAGGCGGCATCGGCACGCACTATGCTCTTAAACTCTTGATGGTTGCTAGGCAGCACCCATTAACCATCCTACTGACAGTTCTAAACTTTGCAAGGCATGTCACTTCGCCCATCTCTTCGCATAGCATAGCCCACCACTAAGTGCTGGATGGTCGGGATGGGTAAGAGGACTCGAGTACTCGAACTGACGTCAAAACTCGATATTTAACCAGAGATCACTTTTTTTTTTTTTTTATACTGTAAAACTATTTGGTCTAAATTTTGTCTTGAAGACAACGTTAATTTGCTTTGACTCGAGTGTTCTATTTGTACATGTGCATTTGCGGGACACAACAAAAAAGAAACCAAGCCAAGCGTCACAAATCTGTTATAAAAATCTTTGGTTCTGCTTCCTACATTCCCTTTCCCCTCCGTGTCTCACTCACTCAATTGCGTTCCAACCGCTCCCTCTACACACGTGTTCTGTGTGCGCCTACAGAAATAAATGGCTATAAAAATGTACCTAACTGATGGGATACACAAGCCAAATTACGACAGTTTCATCACACATTTTAAATGGACTCATTGACTGAAGTAGGGAAATATGTGTTCCAACAATGAGGTGTAGTTTTGGAATAATTTGGTCATTTTCCACTTAGGTTACTTTGCGGTTGTCACAGCCACAAAGTCCAAATTGGCTATGTCGTAAAAAATCATGAAAACAAAAAAGTGCTTTTTGGTCTTAATTTAAGGTTAGGGTTAGGCATAAGGTTAACAGTGTGGTTAAGGTTAGGGTTAAGGGCTAGGTTTAATAGGTTTAAAAAAGATTTTGAGAAGTGTCACGCAAGTGTAGGTGGGTGATGTGGTGGAATCAGACGCAGGACACCGGAGTATAGTCCACAAGACTTTAGTATAAATCCAACACGGAAAATACTAATACAAAATCCAAAGGCGCAACAAATACGCACAAAGGCAAAACGAAACCAAGAGCGCACCAGACAAGTGCGAAAACTCTCCAATACAGTGGAGGGAAACTCAACCGAGCGAACATGTAGAAACCCTACACATGACTGACAAAAACCAATAACACACAACACTAGACAAACACAACGAGAAACTTATAGGACACTAATTACGCCAAATGAGAGACAGGTGGGAAAACAAACAGACAAAAGCAAACGAACATGAAACATACAACGGTGGCAGCTAGAATTCCGGAGACGACGAACGCCGAAGCCTGCCCGAACAAGGGAGAGAGGCAGCCTCGGCCGAAACCGTGACAGTACCCCCCCCTTGACGCGCGGCTCCAGACGTGCGCCGACTCCGGCCTCGGGGACGACCCGGAGGACGTGGAGCAGGGCGCGTCGGATGCCCCCGATGGAATTCCGTCAGGAGCGACGGGTCCAAAATGTCTCTCCTCGGCACCCAGCACCGCTCCTCCGGACCGTACCCCTCCCACTCCACTAGATACTGGAGACCCCCCATCCGACGTCTCGAATCCAAGATGGACCTCACGGAGTACGCCGGTGCCCCCTCGATGTCCAGTGGGGGCGGAGGAGTCTCCCCTATCTCATTTTCTTGGAGTGGGCCCGCTACCACCGGCCTGAGAAGGGACACATGGAACGAGGGGTTAATACACTTATACTCCACAGGTAGCTGTAATCTATAACATACCTCGTTCAACCTTCTCAGGACTTTAAATGGCCCTACAAACCGCCGACCCAGTTTCCGACAGGGCAGGCGGAGGGGCAGGTTTCTGGTAGAGAGCCAGACTCGATCCCCAGGTGCGTACACCGGTCCCTCACTGCGGTGGAGATCAGCGCTCGCCTTCTGACGTCGGAGGGCCCGCTGCAGGTGGACGTGTGCAGCATTCCAAGTCTCCTCCGAGCGCCGCGCCCACTCATCCACCGCAGGAGCCTCGATCTGGCTCTGCTGCCAGGGTGCCAGAACCGGCTGGTAACCTAACACACATTGAAATGGAGTTAGGTTAGTGGAGGAATGGCGTAGGGAATTCTGGGCCATCTCGGCCCAGGGAACGTACCTTGACCACTCCTCCGGCCGGTCCTGGCAGTATGTTCTGAGAAACCTACCCACATCCTGGTTCACGCGTTCCACCTGCCCATTACTCTCCGGGTGGTAACCCGAGGTGAGGCTCACCGAGACCCCCAACCGCTCCATAAACGCTCTCCAGACTCTGGAGGTGAATTGGGGACCTCGATCAGCCACAATGTCCTCGGGTACCCCGTAGTGCCGGAACACATGGGTGAATAGTGCTTCGGCAGTTTGTAGGGCAGTAGGAAGACCCGGCATGGGGAGCAAACGACAGGCCTTAGAGAACCGGTCCACAACGACCAGGATGGTAGTATTCCCTTGGGAGAGGGGAAGGTCTGTTATAAAATCTACAGAGAGGTGGGACCATGGTCGTTGTGGAACGGGCAGGGGTAGCAACTTACCCCTAGGCAGATGTCTAGGCGCCTTACACTGGGCGCACACCGAGCAGGAGGAAACATAAACCCTCACATCCCTTGCCAACGTGGGCCACCAGTACTTGGCGCTAAGACAGTGCACTGTCCGGCCGATACCCGGATGTCCAGAGGAGGGTGACGTGTGAGCCCAATAGATCAATCGATCCCGAACCTCGAGCGGAACGTACTTCCGACCCTCCGGGCACTGTGGTGGACTAGGGTCGGTGCGTAACGCCCGCTCGAGTTCAGCATCGACCTCCCACACTACCGGTGCCACCAGACACGACTCCGGCAGTATGGGAGTGGGCTCCACGGACCTCTCCTCCGTGTCATACCGCCGAGACAGCGCATCTGCCTTACCATTCTGTGACCCAGGGATGTACGTGATCTTAAAAGTAAACCTGGTCAAGAACATACTCCATCTTGCCTGGCGAGGGTTCAGCCTCCTCGCCGCCCGGATGTACTCCAGGTTACGGTGGTCCGTCAAAATGAGGAAAGGGTGTTGAGCCCCCTCAAGCCAGTGCCTCCACACCTTTAGAGCCTGTACCACGGCTAACAGCTCCCTGTCCCCTACATCATAGTTCCGCTCCGCCGGACTGAGCTTCTTAGAATAAAAAGCACAGGGGCGGAGTTTAGGTGGCGCGCCAGACCGTTGTGAAAGCACGGCTCCTAAACCGGCCTCTGACGCGTCCACCTCTACCTGGAACGGCAAAGAGGGATCCGGATGCGCCAGCACCGGGGCCGAGGTAAACAGGTCCTTCAGCCTCCCAAACGCCCTGTCCGCCTCGGCCGACCACTGCAGACGCACCGGACCCCCTTCAACAGAGACGTGATGGGAGCTGCCACCTGTCCAAAACCCCGGATAAACCTCCGGTAGTAATTCGCAAACCCCCAAAAACTGCTGCACCTCCTTCACAGTGGTTGGTGTTTGCCAATTACGCACGGCCGACACCCGGTCTACCTCCATCTTCACCCCTGACGCAGACAACTGATACCCCAAAAAGGAGACCGACTCCTGGAAAAACAGACACTTCTCTGCCTTCACATACAGGTCGTGCTCCACCAGCCTCCGCAACACTCTACGCACCAGGGCCACATGCTCGACACGGGTAGGCGAGTACACGAGAATGTCATCAATGTACACAACCACCCCCTGCCCTTGCATGTCCCTGAAGATCTCATCCACGAATGATTGGAAAACTGACAGAGCGTTCATCAACCCGTATGGCATGACCAGATACTCGTAATGGCCCGAGGTGGTACTAAAGGCTGTCTTCCATTCATCGCCCTCCCTGATGCGCACCAAGTTGTACGCGCTCCTGAGATCTAATTTAGTGAAGAAACGCGCCCCATGCAACGACTCAGTCATGGTCGCAATCAGCGGGAGTGGATAACTGTACTTCACCGTAATCTGATTGAGACCACGGTAATCGATGCACGGGCGCAAACCACCATCCTTTTTCTTCACAAAAAAGAAACTCGAGGACGCAGGGGAAGTGGAAGGCCGTATGTATCCTTGTCTCAGAGATTCGTCTATGTAAGTCTCCATAGCTTTCTTCTCCTCCTGAGACAGAGGATACACATGGCTCCGTGGGAGCGCAGCTCCTGCCTGGAGATCTATCGCACAGTCTCCCTGCCTATGGGGCGGCAACCGCGTCGCCCTCGCCTTACTAAACGCAATAGCCAAATCCCCATACTCAGGGGGAACGTGCAATGCGGGCACCTGGTTTGGACTCTCCACCGAGGTAGCCCCTACGGAAACGCCTAAACATCTACCCACACACTGAGCAGACCACTCCATCAGAGCCCTCTCCTGCCACGAAATAGATGGGTTATGGGTACTTAACCAGGGCATGCCCAGCACCACCGGATACGCAGGAGAGTCAATCAGGAACAGCTGAATCATCTCCTGATGATCCCCCTGCGCACACATCCTAAGTGGCGCCGTGACCTCCTGATTAAGCCCGTACCCAACGGACGGCTATCTAGGGCATGAACGGGGAAAGGAACTTCAACAGGAATAAGGGGAATCCCTAACGCTAAACAAAACTTTTTTATCAATAAAATTCCCAGCCGCGCCTGAATCTACCAGCGCCTTATGCTGGGAATGAGGTGCTACCTGTGGAAAACGCACAGGCATACAAAAATGGGCAACAGTGAGCTCTGGGTGAGTGGGGCGCCTACTCACCTGGAGGGAATCCCCAGTGCGGGACCTGTCGTCATCCCCCCTAGGAGGCCATCCCCAGCACCTAGCCGCGGTGTGTCCTCCCCGACCACAGTTGGTGCAGTGGATGGACCCCCTAGCCAACCGACTCCTCCTCTCTCTAGCGCCAGCGCCCCCGAGCTCCATAGGACACGGCTCGGAGGCGCTGGAGGGTGAAATGGACGGACCCTCCTCAGGACGTCCGCGGGTAGCCAGTAGGTTATCCAGCCTGATGGACATGTCGACCAGCTGGTCGAAAGAGAGGCTGGTGTCCCTACAAGCCAGCTCCCGACGGACGTCCTCTCGTAGGCTACATCTGTATAGATCGACGAGGGCCCGCTCATTCCACCCTGCATCTGCCGCTAGAGTACGGAATTCAACAGCGAATTCTTGGGCACTCCTCCTCCCCTGCCGGAGGAAGACCAGACGCTCCCCCGCCGCTTTCCCCTGCGGGGGATGGTCAAACACCGCCTTGAAGCGGCGGGAGAACTCGTTGTAGGTGATAGTCTCGGCGTCGATCCTCCTCCACTCCGCGTTGGCCCATTCCAACGCCTTCCCGGACAGGCAGGAGATCAGGGCGGACACGCTCTCATGCCCCGAGGGTGCCGGGTGTACGGTGGCCAGGTACAGCTCCACCTGGAGGAGGAATCCCTGACACCCAGCCGCGGTTCCGTCGTAGGCCCTCGGGAGAGAGAGTCGGATTCCTCGGGGTTCTGGCGCTGGAATGGGCGGACTGGCCGATGGTGCTGGCAGGGAGGGAGGTGGTGGAGGCGTTCCCCAGCCTCGGAGGGTGGTGATCACCTCCTGCAGGGCGGTCCCCATCTGAAGTATCTGGTCCTGTTGTTCCCGAACCTGGGCCTCCAGCCTCGTCGGGGCTGCTTCGGCTCCTGCTGATTCCATGTAGGGTGTGTTATTCTGTCACGCAAGTGTAGGTGGGTGATGTGGTGGAATCAGACGCAGGACACCGGAGTATAGTCCACAAGACTTTAGTATAAATCCAACACGGAAAATACTAATACAAAATCCAAAGGCGCAACAAATACGCACAAAGGCAAAACGAAACCAAGAGCGCACCAGACAAGTGCGAAAACTCTCCAATACAGTGGAGGGAAACTCAACCGAGCGAACATGTAGAAACCCTACACATGACTGACAAAAACCAATAACACACAACACTAGACAAACACAACGAGAAACTTATAGGACACTAATTACGCCAAATGAGAGACAGGTGTGAAAACAAACAGACAAAAGCAAACGAACATGAAACATACAACGGTGGCAGCTAGAATTCCGGAGACGACGAACGCCGAAGCCTGCCCGAACAAGGGAGAGAGGCAGCCTCGGCCGAAACCGTGACAAGAAGTGATAATGTAGAAACGTGCTGGGTTTATGGTTGTGTGGCTGTGGGAACTAACGTTAGTGACAACCCTGCTTTGCGATCTGCTAGTTGCATTTAGAATTGGTTAGCCTAGTCTATTACCTCCCTAAACATAGACAGGTTCCACACTGAAAATATGCAAAAACATTAGTTTGATAAAGACAAAGAGCCTATTTTCATCAGAATCATTAAGCCCTTCTCACCAAACAAATGGCTGTAATTCATTCCCATGCACTGTTCAATGTAGAATTGTTAATCCATTTAGAAAATTCGAAGGAACAGGCATATTAAACTAGATCCAACGTCTGTATATCGAAAAGAACACAGATTTTGATTTGTAACTCTGAAAAATGTCTCTTTCAACTTGCCAAATTGAGCCCTGTTTCAAATGATCACTCTGAGAATAACTGTTCCAGATGTGAGATGCGAATCACTTCGCACTATTCTGTTGTATTACATGTTGTTTTACTATAAACTAGGTGTCTTGACTGTGATAAGGGCTCGGGAAATAAGAGTGTCTTGTCTGCTAAAATAACAAAACAAGGCAATGCCATTACACCAATTTATTTTTATTTATTTTATTTATTACACAGCCAGGCTCCTACAAGCAAGCACCACACTGCTGAGGCTACTATCTTTTTGAAGATTGTGTTCCACGATATAATATAACCAGTTGATATTACAGTTTCAATAAATGAATCTTAAATGGCACTTTTTTTTTTTATTGACTGAATAAAAATATGAGGCAATTTAGCAATTAGGATTCGTTATCTGTTATGATAAATTAGGCATTGTTACACACTGTTGGCATATACAGTGCATTTGGAAAGTATTCAGACCCCTTCCCTTTTTCCACATTTTGTTATGTTACAGCCTTATTCTAAAATTGATAAATTCAATTAAATACCCCATAATGACAAAGCGAAAACAGGTTTTTAGAAATGTTTGCAAATGTATAATAAAACAAAACAGAAATACCTTATTTACATAAGTATTCAGACCCTTTGCTATGAGACTCGAAATTGAGCTCAGGTCCATCCTGTTTCCAAAATACCATAAATTCTATGTGAAAGCAGCATAAGTGTGTGTGTGTGTGTGTGTGTGTGTGTGTGTCTGTGTGTGTGTGTGTGTGGTGTGTCTGTGTGTGTGGTGTGTGTGTGTGTGTGTGGTGTGGTGTGGTGTGTTTATAGTCATGGGATGTAACCTATCACCCTTTTAGATTATTTTGATTTGATAGCCCAACCAATTAAGACAATGGACTTCTCATATCTGATTGGACGCCAGGAGGAGCCATATCTATTGCTGATGCTGTGTCGGCACAAAATGGCCGCCTAGTTGGCCCTTTGGGTCATTGACCACTATTCGATACAATGGGAATGGCGACATCTGCATGGTCGTTGATATTGGAGAAGAGAGGAACACACACACACTTAGGACAGGAGTCAGAACAGTTCAGGCTTTGTGTGTATTGCTTAGTAAGCAGCCATTGTCCCCTTGGGGTTCTGGTTAGGACCAAGTCGACAGAATGTCTCGTCTGTATACAGGCCCACATTCTGTGTGTGTGTGTGCGTTTGCATGCATGTTTGTGCATGTGTGTGCGTGCGTGTGTGTGTGTATGTGTGTGTGTGTGTGAGGTCTCCCAGGACAGCGCTAAATTGGCGTGGCGACTATGTATAATATTCTCAAACTCAATTTGCCTCCCAGTCTGTGTTCTATTGCCCCCCTCCCCCCCATTGTCATGACAACCAACAATGAGCTTTTCTGTTGATTTCTGCACTGCCCTCCTCAGCAATAATGGTGGCTGGTGTCTGTGTCACCAAGTGTGTGAGTATGTTGCCAGCTAATCCGAGAGAGTGATCAGAGTGCCACAACGAAGCAGACTGTGGCAGTGCCCCTTACACACTCACTCACTCACACACACACTGACACACACTGGTTGTTTACCAGTCCGGAGGCCTCCAAGAGATTCCAAACCAAATGTTTGGGTTTCCTTCATGTGCGGCCCTTAGAGCATTTCAAATATCTCAAGGCAGCATTCCAATGGGGCTTTTTCCCACCCTAGAGATGCTGTGTGTGTGTGTGTGTGTGCGTGTGTGTGTGTGTTCACTGTAATCTATGAAGAAGGCGTTTTTAGATAAACAAACCAACTGCTGGAAAGAACAACATCATTCCTCTCTTCCTCATTTGATATCCGCTATTCGACAAATAATGACACTGTCTACTACTGTGTGTGTTGAACCTCTGCCCAGTTTGATTGGCGGGCTGGCCTTGTCGCCATGGTGATGGCCACTGGGATACCAGCGGGTCATTGGTTATTTGATTCACATTCAGAAGAGGCAGTCTGTTCTCTGTCTGTTTATCAGTCCTCTATCTGTTCTCAACGAGTGCTGTGTGTGTGTGTGTGTGTTGTGTGTGTGTGTGTATGTGTCTGCAACATTTCCTCTTCTCTGTAGGGAGTGTGATCTGTACACCTTTGGTAGCTGGCACCACAATCATAGATATACTGAGTTATTGGGTCACGTTCAGAGAACACAATCTGTTTCCTATCTGTTCTCTACTGTATGTCAGTTTGTAACATTTACCCTCTAGTTAGGGACGCGCAGCTTCCATCTTTGCTACCTGGCACCGTAGTTTTACTGTACTGTATATAGTACTGAGTTATTGGGTCACGTTCAGAGAAGGCAATCTGTTCTCCATCGGTTCTCTATGAGTCTGCAACATTTTCTATCTAACTGCAACACTTCCTCTCTAACTGCAACATTTCCTTTCTAACTGCAACACTTCCTCTTTAACTGCAACATTTCCTCTCTAACTGCAACATTTCCTTTCTAACTGCAACACTTCCTCTTTAACTGTAACATTTCCTCTCTAACTGCAACATTTCCTCTCTAACTGCAACATTTCCTCTCTAACTGCAACACTTCCTCTTTAACTGCAACACTTCCTCTTTAACTGCAACACTTCCTCTTTAACTGCAACATTTCCTGCCCTCTGATGAGAACCTTTGGGACCTGGCACCAGGCTGTAGATACAATATACAGTATAAAGTGGTGCATGTTCAGAAAAGCCTTCTGTTGCCTATTGGTTCTATATCTGTCAGTTGAAAAGCCTTCTGTTGCCTATTGGTTCTATATCTGTCAGTTGAAAAGCCTTCTGTTGTCTATTGGTTCTATATCTGTCAGTTGAAAAGCCTTCTGTTGTCTATTGGTTCTATATCTGTCAGTTTCCAACGTTTCCTATCTTGACTATTAAAGATGTGCATCATTGGTACCTGGCACCATAGTACATTGATATTGCAGTTATTGGTTCACGTTCAGAGAAGCCAATCTGTTCCTGATCTGTTGTCAACATTTCCTCTTTACTGTAGAAATGTGCACCTGGCTGGCTGGCACCATAGTCTATACCACTCAAACTCAACTCTGGACCTTGAAGCCAGTTCCACTGCATTGTTTCATTGTTCCCCTCTAATCAGGGACTGATTTAGACCTGGTACACCAGGTGTGTGCAATGAATTATCAGGTAGAACAGAAAAACGTCAGGCTCTGGACCTCATAGGGTAAGAGTTGAGTACCCCTGGTCTATACTGTACTGTTGGTTCATGTTTAGAAAAGACAATCTGTTCTCTACTTGAGACGGCAACATTTCTAAATGGTTGTTGGGATTCCCCTCTACAGTAGGGATGGAAGAGCATACCAGACACCATAGCCATGGCCCTTTGTGTTACAGGCCCACCTGAACATTATTCTCAACCACATTCAGCCTTTTGTGTTGTTGGAAAACGCTGAGCATTGACAGAGTGGGTTTGTGTGCACTGTTCAGAGCAAGACAAGGTTTTCATCATGGGTCTATTATCGTTGACCTAGCACCTTTATTATAGAAGAAGGAATGAGGGACATCCGTTCTTTCTCTCTCTTTTAGAGCTGTCTTTCATGCTGTCTTCTAGCCTACACTGTGTGTGGACAGAGAGAGAGAGAGAGAGGTTATCATCATTGAGCTAACACCTTTATTATACAGTGGAAGAAGGAGGAATGAAAGACATCTGTTCTTTCTCTCTCTTTTAGACATCCCGTTTCACTTGTTCTTTCACGCTGTCTTCTAGCCCACACTGTGTGTGGACAGAGAGAGAGACTATTTGCACATTGTTACAACACTGTATATATACATAATATGACATTTGAAATGTCTTTAGTCTTTTGAAAGTTCTGAGTGTAATGTTTACTGTTAATATTTATTGTTTATTTCACTTTTGTTTACTATCTACTTCACTTGCTTTGGCAATGTTAACACACGTTTCCCATGCCAATAAAGCCCTTAAATTGAATTGAATTGAATTGAGAGGTTGTCATCAGTGAGCTAACACCTTTATTATACAGTAGAAGAAAGAGGAATGAGAGAGAAAAATACAGTCATACATCCTAGCTTCTCTTATCATTCTTCCTCCCTCTCGTATGAGTATCCCTCACTTTTCACTCTTTCTTTCATGCCATCTTGACTATACTGTGTGTGGACAGGAAAGATGGAATGTAACGGAAATGGCGGGAGAGGGAGAGGGAGAAGGAGAAGAGAGGAGAAAGAGAGAAGGAGAGAAAACGAAGGAGAATTGGAGATGAGAGATAGAAGGGAGACAGAGAGGAAATGTCTGGAGGGGGAAACCTGGCACTGCACTCCTCCCTCGCTCGCTCCCTGCTTCCATTCTCTCTAGCAACCCACCGATTTACCCCTCCTCTCCTCACTCCCTCACTCCCTCCCTACCTTGCGCCACACAGATTCAATACCACCTCTCCTCTCCTCCCTCCCTCTCCTCTTTCCCTCCCTCCTTCCACTCTCTCTAGCACTGCAACCATTCAATACTACACCTCCCTCCATCCCTCCCTTCTCCCTACCTCCCTCTCTCCCTCCTTCGCTACCTCGCTCCCTTGCACCACACTGATTCAATACCACCCTCTCTCGCATCCTCTCTCTCTCCCTACCTCGCTCCCTAGCACCGCACCAATCCCCCCCTCCCTCCCTCGCTCTCTCAGTTGTTGCTTGTAGTCCTGCCAAGTGTAGCATTAGCCTTGTGGAATGGAACCGTGGGTGTGTGTGGGTGTGTTGGTGTGTGTGTGTGTGTGTGTGTGAGTGTGGGCAAGTGTGTGTGTATATGTGTGTGTGTGCTTGCGTGCAGGTGTGTGTGTGACCTCAGAGATGGCCTGTATAGATTTCTGGCCCATAGGCACAGATTTAGGATCAGCTTTACCTCCCCCATATCCTATCCTCAACCCTTAGGGAGGAGAAAACTAAACTGTCCTTAGGTCAGCGTATAAAGGGTCAGCAGCATTTATCTCCCTGGTCTTAGCAGGAATGCAAAACACTGACATTTCTCAGAGAGGTTTACTGAATCTTTCCTTTTTTTGGCATTATTTACTTCCCTCCCTCTGGCTGATCCCTTGTTCATTGTTTTCCTCCCTCCACTGGACCACATCTCTCCATACCTCCCCCTCTCTCATTCTCCTTTTCCTCCGCCTGATTTCCCCCTATACTTTCTCCTTCTCATCTCGCCTCCCTCCCTCCCGCTCTCCCTCTCTCCCTCTCTCTCTCTCTCCCTCTCTCTCCTCTGTTTTGTTCATAGTTTGATATAGCAGTGGAATCCCTGAGGTAGCCCTGTAAAGGCTTCTAGACTACTTTAGATTCATACACGGTATTGTGTGTTAGAACTGCCAGATTGCCTCTCTCTCTCTCTCTCTCTCTCTCTCTCTCTCTCTCTCTCTCTCTCTCTCTCTCTCTCTCTCTCTCTCTCTCTCTCGCTCTCTCGCTCTCTCGCTCTCTCTCTCTCTCGCTCTCTCTCTCTCTCTCTCTCTCTCTCTCTCTCTCTCTCTCTCTCCTCTCTCGCTCTCTCGCTCTCTCGCTCTCTCTCCTCTCTCGCTCTCTCTCTCTCTCTACCTCCCCACATTATCTCTCCCTCCTCCCCACTCACTCTCTTCTCTCTCTCTACCTCCCCACATTATCTCTCCCTCCTCCCCACTCACCCTCTTCTCTCTCTCTACCTCCCCACATTATCTCTCCCTCCTCCCCACTCACTCTCTTCTCTCTCTCTACCTCCCCACATTATCTCTCCCTCCTCCCCACTCACTCTCTTCTCTCTCTCTACCTCCCCACATTATCTCTCCCTCCTTCTCACTCTCTCTCTCACTCTCTCTCTTTCAATCTATCTCTTTTTCTTTATCTCTCTCATTCTACCTCTCTCTCTTTTCTTCCCTGTTCTTTCATTGTTTGTGCTTAAGTTGGGCTGCGAGAGATTTAATAAAAAAATATTAAGATGGATTAAATGTAAGAATAGATGTTGCACCGTCAGCACTGACTGCCCTGAATATGAACTGAACTGTATTAAGAGAAAATCTTATTTTCGGAGGATATTAATGTCAATGCACTGTTGGAAGTTGTTAGAAAATATGTATTTTGGGATGTTTTTTTATTTACGTTTTTTGGGGGAATTTTAATGAGTTGATCAAGGTTTTGGCCACATATTTTGTATAAACCAATCAAGGAAGAAATTGGATTAGATTAAATGTACAGTTCGCTGATTGGTTGATGATGCCATTGCTTTAGACTCAGGAAGATTATGAGAAAAAAAAGAAGAGAAATCAAGATTATTGTCACAATCACATGTGATTCTCTCTCATGTGAGGTTTACTGTAGAAATCCTCCAGGGGAAAGAAGGATGAATGAATAATGAAAGGAAGGAGAAAGAAATGGGTTGTTATCGCTCTCTCTCCCTCCTCCCCACTCACTCTCTTCTCTCTCTCTACCTCCCCACATTATCTCTCCCTCCTCCCTACTCACTCTCTTCTCTCTCTCTACCTCCCCACATTATCTCTCCCTCCTCCCCACTCACCCTCTTCTCTCTCTCTACCTCCCCACATTATCTCTCCCTCCTCCCCACTCACTCTCTTCTCTCTCTCTACCTCCCCACATTATCTCTCCCTCCTCCCCACTCACCCTCTTCTCTCTCTCTACCTCCCCACATTATCTCTCCCTCCTCCCTACTCACTCTCTTCTCTCTCTCTACCTCCCCACATTATCTCTCCCTTCTCCCCACTCACCCTCTTCTCTCTCTCTACCTCCCCACATTATCTCTCCCTCCTCCCCACTCACTCTCTTCTCTCTCTCTACCTCCCCACATTATCTCTCCCTCCTCCCCACTCACCCTCTTCTCTCTCTCTACCTCCCCACATTATCTCTCCCTCCTCCCCACTCACCCTCTTCTCTCTCTCTACCTCCCCACATTATCTCTCCCTCCTCCCTACTCACTCTCTTCTCTCTCTCTACCGCCCCACATTATCTCTCCCTCCTCCCCACTCACCCTCTTCTCTCTCTCTACCTCCCCCACATTATCTCTCCCTCCTCCCCACTCACTCTCTTCTCTCTCTCTACCTCCCCACATTATCTCTCCCTCCTCCCCACTCACCCTCTTCTCTCTCTCTACCTCCCCACATTATCTCTCCCTCCTCCCTACTCACTCTCTTCTCTCTCTCTACCTCCCCACATTATCTCTCCCTCCTCCCCACTCACCCTCTTCTCTCTCTCTACCTCCCCACATTATGTCTCCCTCCTCCCCACTCACTCTCTTCTCTCTCTCTACCTCCCCACATTATCTCTCCCTCCTCCCCACTCACCCTCTTCTCTCTCTCTACCTCCCCACATTATCTCTCCCTCCTCCCCACTCACCCTCTTCTCTCTCTCTACCTCCCCACATTATCTCTCCCTCCTCCCTACTCACTCTCTTCTCTCTCTCTACCTCCCCACATTATCTCTCCCTCCTCCCCACTCACCCTCTTCTCTCTCTCTACCTCCCCACATTATCTCTCCCTCCTCCCTACTCACTCTCTTCTCTCTCTCTACCTCCCCACATTATCTCTCCCTCCTCCCCACTCACCCTCTTCTCTCTCTCTACCTCCCCACATTATGTCTCCCTCCTCCCCACTCACTCTCTTCTCTCTCTCTACCTCCCCACATTATCTCTCCCTCCTCCCCACTCACCCTCTTCTCTCTCTCTACCTCCCCACATTATCTCTCCCTCCTCCCCACTCACCCTCTTCTCTCTCTCTACCTCCCCACATTATCTCTCCCTCCTCCCTACTCACTCTCTTCTCTCTCTCTACCTCCCCACATTATCTCTCCCTCCTCCCCACTCACCCTCTTCTCTCTCTCTACCTCCCCACATTATCTCTCCCTCCTCCCCACTCACTCTCTTCTCTCTCTCTACCTCCCCACATTATCTCTCCCTCCTCCCCACTCACCCTCTTCTCTCTCTCTACCTCCCCACATTATCTCTCCCTCCTCCCCACTCACTCTCTTCTCTCTCTCTACCTCCCCACATTATCTCTCCCTCCTCCCCACTCACTCTCTTCTCTCTCTCTACCTCCCCACATTATCTCTCCCTCCTCCCCACTCACTCTCTTCTCTCTCTCTACCTCGCCACATTATCTCTCCCTCCTCCCCACTCACTCTCTTCTCTCTCTCTACCTCCCCACATTATCTCTCCCTCCTCCCCACTCACTCTCTTCTCTCTCTCTACCTCCCCACATTATCTCTCCCTCCTCCCCACTCACTCTCTTCTCTCCCTCTACCGCCCCACATTCTCTCTCCCTCCTCCCCACTCACTCCCTTCTCTCTCTCTACCTCCCCACATTATCTCTCCCTCCTCCCCACTCACTCCCTTCTCTCTCTCTCTCTACCTCTCCACATTATCTCTCCCTCCTCCCCACTCACTCCCTTCTCTCTCTCTCTCTACCGCCCCACATTCTCTCTCCCTCCTCCCCACTCACTCTCTTCTTTCCCTCTACCGCCCCACATTCTCTCTCCCTCCTCCCCACTCACTCTCTTCTCTCCCTCTACCGCCCCACATTCTCTCTCCCTCCTCCCCACTCACTCTCTTCTTTCCCTCTACCGCCCCACATTCTCTCTCCCTCCTCCCCACTCACCCTCTTCTCTCCCTCTACCGCCCCACATTCTCTCTCCCTCCTCCCCACTCACTCTCTTCTCTCCCTCTACCGCCCCACATTCTCTCTCCCTCCTCCCCACTCACTCTCTTCTTTCCCTCTACCGCCCCACATTCTCTCTCCCTCCTCCCCACTCACTCTCTTCTCTCCCTCTACCGCCCCACATTCTCTCTCCCTCCTCCCCACTCACTCTCTTCTTTCCCTCTACCTCCCCACATTATCTCTCCCTCCTCCCCACTCACCCTCTTCTCTCTCTCTACCTCCCCACATTATCTCTCCCTCCTCCCTACTCACTCTCTTCTCTCTCTCTACCTCCCCACATTATCTCTCCCTTCTCCCCACTCACCCTCTTCTCTCTCTCTACCTCCCCACATTATCTCTCCCTCCTCCCCACTCACTCTCTTCTCTCTCTCTACCTCCCCACATTATCTCTCCCTCCTCCCCACTCACCCTCTTCTCTCTCTCTACCTCCCCACATTATCTCTCCCTCCTCCCTACTCACTCTCTTCTCTCTCTCTACCTCCCCACATTATCTCTCCCTCCTCCCCACTCACCCTCTTCTCTCTCGCTACCTCCCCACATTATCTCTCCCTCCTCCCCACTCACTCTCTTCTCTCTCTCTACCTCCCCACATTATCTCTCCCTCCTCCCCACTCACCCTCTTCTCTCTCTCTACCTCCCCACATTATCTCTCCCTCCTCCCCACTCACCCTCTTCTCTCTCTCTACCTCCCCACATTATCTCTCCCTCCTCCCTACTCACTCTCTTCTCTCTCTCTACCTCCCCACATTATCTCTCCCTCCTCCCCACTCACCCTCTTCTCTCTCTCTACCTCCCCACATTATCTCTCCCTCCTCCCCACTCACTCTCTTCTCTCTCTCTACCTCCCCACATTATCTCTCCCTCCTCCCCACTCACTCTCTTCTCTCTCTCTACCTCCCCACATTATCTCTCCCTCCTCCCCACTCACCCTCTTCTCTCTCTCTACCTCCCCACATTATCTCTCCCTCCTCCCCACTCACTCTCTTCTCTCTCTCTACCTCCCCACATTATCTCTCCCTCCTCCCCACTCACCCTCTTCTCTCTCTCTACCTCCCCACATTATCTCTCCCTCCTCCCCACTCACCCTCTTCTCTCTCTCTACCTCCCCACATTATCTCTCCCTCCTCCCTACTCACTCTCTTCTCTCTCTCTACCTCCCCACATTATCTCTCCCTCCTCCCCACTCACCCTCTTCTCTCTCTCTACCTCCCCACATTATCTCTCCCTCCTCCCCACTCACTCTCTTCTCTCTCTCTACCTCCCCACATTATCTCTCCCTCCTCCCCACTCACTCTCTTCTCTCTCTCTACCTCCCCACATTATCTCTCCCTCCTCCCCACTCACTCTCTTCTCTCTCTCTACCTCCCCACATTATCTCTCCCTCCTCCCCACTCACTCTCTTCTCTCTCTCTACCTCCCCACATTATCTCTCCCTCCTCCCCACTCACTCTCTTCTCTCCCTCTACCGCCCCACATTCTCTCTCCCTCCTCCCCACTCACTCCCTTCTCTCTCTCTACCTCCCCACATTATCTCTCCCTCCTCCCCACTCACTCCCTTCTCTCTCTCTCTCTACCTCTCCACATTATCTCTCCCTCCTCCCCACTCACTCCCTTCTCTCTCTCTCTCTACCGCCCCACATTCTCTCTCCCTCCTCCCCACTCACTCTCTTCTTTCCCTCTACCGCCCCACATTCTCTCTCCCTCCTCCCCACTCACTCTCTTCTCTCCCTCTACCGCCCCACATTCTCTCTCCCTCCTCCCCACTCACTCTCTTCTTTCCCTCTACCGCCCCACATTCTCTCTCCCTCCTCCCCACTCACCCTCTTCTCTCCCTCTACCGCCCCACATTCTCTCTCCCTCCTCCCCACTCACTCTCTTCTCTCCCTCTACCGCCCCACATTCTCTCTCCCTCCTCCCCACTCACTCTCTTCTTTCCCTCTACCGCCCCACATTCTCTCTCCCTCCTCCCCACTCACCCTCTTCTCTCCCTCTACCGCCCCACATTCTCTCTCCCTCCTCCCCACTCACTCTCTTCTCTCCCTCTACCGCCCCACATTCTCTCTCCCTCCTCCCCACTCACTCCCTTCTCTCTCTCTACCTCCCCACATTATCTCTCTTAATGGCCTGTGTGTCATCTCCCATTGGTCAATTCTCTCTCTCCCTCTGTTCCTATAGGATGAAAATGCGACGTCACAGAGTGTTCTTGCTGTGCACAGTGGGCCTGTGTGTCATCTCCTTCCTCCACTATTACAAGGTAATATATATATATTGTTATGTGTACAGTATAGCTACAGATGTAGGATCTTAATTTGATCACTCTTTTGCTGCTGAGAATTTTCCTGTCCCGCAGGAAATGCAGATGAGCACTGGATACCTGCTCTAACACACGGTTCTATTAACACTATTCCACTTTTTATGTTGCCTCATTTTGACTAGCCAACCACTGAACGACATTATGGACTAAACTTTTAAATTCTGTTGCTTCAGGATAATTTTTGCTGTGACAATCCGGGTCAAATTAAGATCTTTATATTGTATATATTGTATGTATTTTAAATGAAATTGCATGTGAAGTGCCAATGTACCGACAGTCTTTCCCAAGCTGTCTATTGTTGCTCATGTAATAACAAGGACAACAATGGAAATAAGTTGCCTGACGTTGTGTTTCCTCAATCACTTTAATGTGTGTATAGTTGTATAAATAGTTGAGGCAATTATCTTTTTTTTTTTCTACATTTGTCAAATAAAATTAATTAATGAATTCACAATGCCAAAATGCAAGTTCCTAGGGGGAAAATGAGGTAATAATGTAGTTGTTGTTGATAAAGTCATTGTATTCTATTTGTTCCAGGCCCTGCATTACGTCTCCCTGCTCAAGGAGCTGTCGGCCCCGTACCCCAACATCAAGTCCTTCATCATGGTGACAGGCTTCTTCTGGAGGGAGGGGGGGGCCACACCGTTAACGTTGGCTGCCTCGTCGTCTGACTTCGCTGCCTCGCAGGAGGAAGGACCCCCGCCCGCCCTCAGGTATGTGTTGGAGGGATGAGGTGGGGGGGGGGGTTAGTGCATGTGTGTGTGTTTGTGTTTGTGTTGATGTTTTTGTACGACAGACATGGAAACTGCTGATGTCATAGGGCTTTGTAAATACTTTTGATTAATTGATGACAACATTACCTTTCTGACCAACATGGCATTTCTGTTTGTTCCAGGCCCTCGGACACCAATCCACGGATAGTAGGGCCTATAAGCCCTGGAGGAGGGGGTGGAGGAGGTAGAGAAGGGGGGGTAGGGATAGTAGGAAGAGGGGGACTGGAGATGAGGCTGAGAGAGGGACCTGCTGCGCCTCAACCATGGGGTCTACCAGAGGAACCCAGACACAGGGACACGGATACCAACGAGGTGAGACAGTTTGGTTGACTGGTCTTCTGTTTAACATGTCTTGTCTGTGACTTTGCAGGTTTGACTAATCTCTACACTGTGTTGACTACGCTGCCGTGAGTATGAGCTGCATACTGTAGATCTAGCAGTCTTAGAAACTGTTCTCAAGTCAATGTTCATACCTGGTCATTGAAGTGCTAGGGAGCCTGGGATATCTCCTGCCAGATGTATTGACTACTCACTGCTGGGATGTGTTTGAGGTTCTTAGACGAGGGGGATGGCTAAATGTTAGCTGTGTATTAGAAACCCTCCTCAAGGCAATGATCAGGCCTGGGCCTGTATCCACAAAGCGTCTCAGAGCAGTAGTGCTGATATTGGATCAGGTCCCCACCTGTCCATATAATCGTATTCATTATGATATGAAAGGTTAAACTGATCCTAGATCAGTACTCTTACTCTGACACACTTTATGAATACAGGCCCTGGCCATAAAAGTGCTTTGGAACCTGTGATAAGAAAGAGTGTCTTATAAACGGTTCTCAAGGCCGCTATCATCACTAGTCTACCTCCAGTCAATACACCATTATCATCAGTAGTCTACCTCCAGTCAATACACCATTATCATCAGTAGTCTACCTCCAGTCAATACATCATTATCGTCAGTAGTCTACCTCCAGTCAATACACCATTATCATCAGTAGTCTACCACCAGTCAATACATCATTATCATCAGTAGTCTACCTCCAGTCAATACACCATTATCATCAGTAGTCTACCTCCAGTCAATACACCATTATCATCAGTAGTCTACCACCAGTCAATACATCATTATCATCAGTAGTCTACCTCCAGTCAATACACCATTATCATCAGTAGTCTACCTCCAGTCAATACACCATTATCATCAGTAGTCTACCTCCAGTCAATACATCATTATCGTCAGTAGTCTACCTCCAGTCAATACACCATTATCATCAGTAGTCTACCACCAGTCAATACATCATTATCATCAGTAGTCTACCTCCAGTCAATACACCATTATCATCAGTAGTCTACCTCCAGTCAATACACCATTATCATCAGTAGTCTACCTCCAGTCAATACACCATTATCATCAGTAGTCTACCACCAGTCAATACATCATTATCATCAGTAGTCTACCTCCAGTCAATACACCATTATCATCAGGAGTCTACCTACAATCCAAACATCAAGGCTCTTCCTTTGAAATAAAACAGACACTTTTTGTCCCCATGTCAGGAGTGAAGCTTAATGGAATCTGAGTCATTGCATGTCAACAAAGTAGCAGTTAACACTAAGGGCTCTATTCAATCCGTATCGCAGAAGTTCAGCATTACAGCGTGATTGAAATTTAAAGGCAATGTTCCCGCATTAGCGGAGACTGCGTTCACGGTAAATGCTGCATATGTCGGCTCAATCGGGAATATCATAACCCTTCAGCGATACAGAATGAAAAGAGCCCTAATAAAGTTTCTCTAGATTGATCTGTGAGGAAAAGTAAAGTGCTAAACAGTCCCCTCTTTGTCTTGTCTTCCTCAGGAGCGTGAAGGTGAGGACCTCCACTTCAAGCCCTGGTACCCCAGCCACCCAGCCCACCCTGTCAGACCTGACGCCCCAGAGGACAAGGCCTCGGCTGGGGTCAAAGACCAGGTGGCGACCCCCAAGGCTCCATCCCCGGACCCCTTAGAAACCCTGGGCGACATCCACACCCGCACGCACCAGCTCCAGGACGACCCCACCTCCTACTTTGTCCGTACGAAAGCCGGAGCCCTCTGCTTCCGCCAGGGGACAGAGGTCGCCACCCCCAGGGATGACGCGGCTCGACCAGGGGGGCCTGTGGTGACTGGTACTGGGATAGGATCTCGAGCAGGCTCCCCTGGGCAACGTAAGCCCCTGGCGGTCCTGAACCAATCCAACCAACAACCACTCCATCCGTCATCCTCCGGCACCTCCACGCCTCCCAAGGCCAAATCAAGAGGACGAGGAGGCAAACGTCTGGTAAAATGTGTGTGTCGGCCAGGGTGGCACGGACCCTACTGTGGGGTACCTACCATGGTCTACCACTCTAACCTGCCCACTAAGGAGAGACTGACGCCCAGAGAGAGACCCAGGAGGGTGATCAATGCCATCAACGTGAACCATGAGTTTGATCTTCTTCACGTGAGGTTCCATGAGTTGGCCCAGGCTGTGGATCTGTTCCTGGTGTGTGAGTCTAACTTCACCGCCTATGGAGAGAGACGACCACTACGGTGATTGAACATAGCTATATATACGTCTGTCTGTCTGTCTTGCTGGCTTTGTGTATGTTTGCCTTTACAACTTCACCGCCTTCGGAGAGAGACGACCACTACGGCGAGTGGGCAGGATGATGAGATGGCTGGCTGTCTGTTTGTCCATCTGGCTGGCTGTCTGTCCATCTGGCTGTCTGTCTGTCCATCTGGCTGGCTGGCTGGCTGTCCATCTGGCCGGCTGTCTGTCTGTCTGTCCATCTGGCTGGCTGTCTGTTTGTCCATCTGGCTGGCTGGCTGGCTGTCCATCTGGCTGTCTGTCCATCTGGCTGGCTGTCTGTTTGTCCATCTGGCTGGCTGGCTGGCTTTCTGGCTGTTTGTGTGTCTGTCTTCTCTTTGTCTCTCTCTCCTGAAAGACTCATTTAAGCATATCTGTTGACACACTGTCTGTATCTGTCCCTCTCTCCCTCCCTCCAGGTTCCTGCGTCTCCTCCTGAATGGCACCTACGACTACGTGCGCCACAAAATCATCTACGTTTTCCTAGACCACTTTCCAGAGGGCGGGCGCCAGGATGGCTGGATCGCTGACGACTACCTCCGCACCTACCTGACCCGCGACGGCATGGCCAGGGTGACCGGATCACGCCCCGACGACGTCTTCGTCATCAACGATGCCGACGAGATCCCCGCACGCGAGGGACTGCTTTTCCTCAAGCTGTTCGACGGGTGGACGGAACCGTTCGCCATCCACATGAGGAAGTCCCTCTACGGGTTCTTCTGGAAGCAGGTAGCCTATAGGGTTAGAGGTTACAGGTGCGGGCTTGTTAACAGAAGGTTGCCGGTTCGAATCCCAGACCAGGCACGAAAAAAATCTATCCTGTGTAATCAGGTTTTTCTTATCTTGTCTTCTCTTTTTTAAATCCTTTTTTGTGGCATCCAATTGGTAGTTACAGTCTTGTCCCATCGCTGCAACTCCCCTACAGACACAGGAGAGGCAAAGGTTGAGAGTCGTGCGTCCTCCGAAACACAACCCAACCATACCGCACTGCTTCTTGACACAATGCCCGCTTAACCCAGAAGCCAGCCGCACAAATGTGTCGGAGGAAACACTGTACAACTGGCGACCGAGTCAGCGTGCACTGCGCCCGGCCCGTCACAGGAGTCGCTATAGTGCGATGGGACAAGGACATCCCTGCCGGCCAAACCCTCCCCTACCCTGGACGACGCTGGGCCAATTGTGTGCCGCCCCATGGGTCTCCCGGTCGCGGCTGGCTGCGACAGAGCCTGGACTCGAACCAGAATCTCTAGTGGCACACTGGCACTGTGATGCAGTGCCTTAGACCACTGCACCACTCGGGAGGCTTATCTTGTCTTCTCTAAGGGAATTTGAGCCGACTACTAGAGGGTTGTTAGTGACAGATCCTAGAAAGATAAGCTCTCTTGTTGTTGTGCCCTTAAGCTAAGCACTTAACCCCCTGAAACTGCTCACCGGTGTGTGTATGTGTGTGTACGTATCGGAGAGGTTGTGTGTATGTGTGTGTATGTATCGGAGAGGTTGTGTGTATGTGTGTGTATGTATCGGAGGGGTTGTGTGTATGTGTGTGTATGTGTGTGTATGTATCGGAGGGGTTGTGTGTATGTGTGTGTATGTATCGGAGAGGTTGTGTGTATGTGTGTGTATGTATGTGTATGTATCGGAGGGGTTGTGTGTATGTGTGTGTATGTATCGGAGGGGTTGTGTGTATGTGTGTGTATGTGTGTGTATGTATCGGAGAGGTTGTGTGTATGTATCGGAGGGGTTGTGTGTATGTGTGTGTATGTGTGTGTATGTATCGGAGAGGTTGTGTGTATGTATCGGAGGGGTTGTGTGTATGTGTGTGTATGTGTGTGTATGTATCGGAGAGGTTGTGTGTATGTGTGTGTATGTATGTGTATGTATCGGAGGGGTTGTGTGTATGTGTGTGTATGTGTGTGTATGTATCGGAGAGGTTGTGTGTATGTGTGTGTATGTATGTGTATGTATCGGAGGGGTTGTGTGTATGTGTGTGTATGTTTCGGAGAGGTTGTGTGTATGTGTGTGTATGTATGTGTATGTATCGGAGGGGTTGTGTGTATGTGTGTGTGTATGTTTCGGAGAGGTTGTGTGTATGTGTGTGTATGTATGTGTATGTATCGGAGGGGTTGTGTGTATGTGTGTGTATGTTTCGGAGAGGTTGTGTGTACAGTGCATTCGGAAATTATTCAGACCCCTTGACTTTTTCCACATTTTATTACGTTACAGCCTTATTCTAAAATTGATTAAATTGTTTTTTTCCTCATCAATCTACACACAATACCCCATAATGACAAAGCAAAAACAGGTTTTTAGAAATTTTAGCAAATCTATAAAAAATAAAAGCACGGAAATATTACATTTACATAAGTATTCAGACCCTTTACTCAGTACTTTGTTGAAGCACCTTTGGCAGCGATTACAGCCTCAAGTCTTCTTGGGTATGATGCTACACGCTTGGCACACCTGTATTTGGGGAGTTTTTCCCATTATTCTCTGCAGATCCTCTCAAGCTCTGTCAGGTTGGATGGGGAGCGTCGCCTGACTAGCCTCCCAGTCCCTGCCGCTGAAAAACATCCCCATAGCATGATGCTGCCACCAACATGCTTCACCATAGGGATGGTGCCAGGTTTCCTCCAGACGTGACGCTTGGCATTCAGGCCAAAGAGTTCAATCTTGGTCTCATCAGACCAGATAATCTTGTTTCTCATGGTCTGAGAGTCCTTTAGGTGCCTTTTGGCAAACTCCAAGTGGGCTGTCATGTGCCTTTTACTGAGGAGGGGCTTCTAACTGGCCACTCTACCATAAAGGCCTGATTGGTGGAGTGCTGCAGAGATGGTTGTCCTTCTGGAAGGTTCTCCCATCTCCACATAGGAACTCTGGAGCTCTGTCTGAGTGACCATAGGGTTCTTGATCACCTCCCTGACCAAGGCCCTTCTCCCTCGATTGCTCAATTTGGCCGGGCGGCCAGCTCTAGGAAGAGTTGGTGGTTCCAAACTTCTTCCATTTAAGAATGATGGAGGCCACTGTGTTCTTGGGGACCTTCAATGCTGCAGAATGTTTTTGGTACCCTGCCCCAGATCTGTGCATCGACACCATCCTGTCTAGGAGCTCTACGGACATTTCCTTCGACCTCATGGCTTGGTTTTTGCTCTGACATGCGCTGTCAACTGTGGGACCTTATATAGACAGGTGTGTGCCTTTCCAAATCATGTCCAATCAATTGAATTTACCACAGGTGTACTCCAATCAAGTTGTAGAAACCTCTCAAGGATGATCAATGGAAACAGGATGCACATGAGCTCAATTTCGAGTCTCATAGCAAAGGGTCTGAATATTTATGTAAATAAGGTATTTATTTGTAATTCTTAATTTTTTGCAAACATTTCTAAAACCTGTTTTTGCTTTGCCATTATGGGGTATTGTGTGTACATTGATGAGGAACAATTTGTATTTAATCAATTTTAGAATAAGGCTGTAATATAACAAAATGTGGAAAAAGTGTAGGGGTCTGAATACTTAACGAATGCACTGTATGTGTATCGGAGGGGTTGGGTGTATGTGTGTGTTAATGTGAGGGGTTGGGAGTATGTATGGGTTAATGTGAGGGGTTGGGTGTATGTGTGTGTTAATGTGAGGGGTTGGGAGTATGTATGGGTTCATGTGAGGGGTTGGATGTATGTGTGTGTTAATGTGAGGGGTGGATGTGTTTGTTAATGTGAGGGGTTGGGTGGATGTGTTTGTTAATGTGAGGGGTTGGGTGGATGTGTTTGTTAATGTGAGGGGTTGGGTGGATGTGTTTGTTAATGTGAGGGGTTGGGTTGATGTGTGTGTTAATGTGAGGGGTTGGGTGGATGTGTTTGTTAATGTGAGGGGTTGGGTGGATGTGTGTGTTAATGTGAGGGGTTGGGTGGATGTGTGTGTTAATGTGAGGGGTTGGGTGGATGTGTGTGTTAATGTGAGGGGTTGGGTGGATGTGTGTGTTAATGTGAGGGGTTGGGTGGATGTGTGTGTTATTGTGAGGGGTTGGGTGGATGTGTGTGTTAATGTGAAGGGTTGATGTGTGTGTTAATGTGAGGGGTTGGGTGGATGTGTGTGTTAATGTGAGGGGTTGGGTGGATGTGTTTGTTAATGTGAGGGGGTTGGGTGGATGTGTTTGTTAATGTGAGGCGTTGGGTGGATGTGTGTGTTAATGTGAGGGGTTGATGTGTGTGTTAATGTGAGGGGTTGGGTGGATGTGTTTGTTAATGTGAGGGGTTGATGTGTGTGTTAATGTGAGGCGTTGGGTGGATGTGTGTGTTAATGTGAGGGGTTGGGTTGATGTGTGTGTTAATGAGAGGGGTGGATGTGTGTGTTAATGTGAGGGGTTGGGTGGATGTGTGTGTTAATGTGAGGGGTTGGGTGGATGTGTGTGTTAATGTGAGGGGGTTGGGTGGATGTGTGTGTTAATGTCAGGGGGTTGGGTGGATGTGTGTGTTAATGTGAGGGGTTGGGTGGATGTGTGTGTTAATGTGAGGGGTTGGGTGGATGTGTGTGTTAATATGAGGGGTTGGGTGGATGTGTGTGTTAATGTGAGGGGGTTGGGTTGATGTGTGTGTTAATGTGAGGGGTTGGGTGGATGTGTGTGTTAATGTGAGGGGTTGATGTGTGTGTTAATGTGAGGGGTTGGGTGGATGTGTTTGTTAATGTGAGGGGTTGGGTGGATGTGTGTGTTAATGTGAGGGGTTGGGTGGATGTGTGTGTTAATGTGAGGGGGTTGGGTGGATGTGTGTGTTAATGTGAGGGGTGGATGTGTGTGTTAATGTGAGGGGGTTGGGTGGATGTGTGTGTTAATGTGAGGGGTGAATGTGTGTGTTAATGTGAGGAGGTTGGGTGGATGTGTGTGTTAATGTGAGGGGTGGATGTGTGTGTTAATGTGAGGGGTGAATGTGTGTGTTAATGTGAGGGGGTTGGGTGGATGTGTGTGTTAATGTGAGGGGGTTGGGTGGATGTGTGTGTTAATGTGAGGGGTGGATGTGTGTGTTAATGTGAGGGGGTTGGGTGGATGTGTGTGTTAATGTGAGGGTTGGATGTGTGTGTTAATGTGAGGGGTGGATGTGTGTGTTAATGTGAGGGGTTGGGTGGATGTGTGTGTTAATGTGAGGGGGTTGGGTGGATGTGTTTGTTAATGTTAGGGGTTGATGTGTGTGTTAATATGAGGGGTTGGGTGGATGTGTGTGTTAATGTGAGGGGTTGATGTGTGTGTTAATGTGAGGGGTTGGGTGGATGTGTTTGTTAATGTGAGGGGTTGATGTGTGTGTTAATGTGAGGGGTTGGGTTGATGTGTGTGTTAATGTGAGGCTTTGGGTTGATGTGTGTGTTAATGTGAGGGGTTGTGTGGATGTGTGTGTTAATGTGAGGCGTTGGGTTGATGTGTGTGTTAATGTGAGGGGTTGTGTGCAGCAAAACACATATTCCGTTTCTAAATTCTGTCTCAATAAACTATCATCTTCTTGTTCTAGCTGGGGTCGTTGGAGGTCGTGTCGGGGTGCACGGTCGGGATGCTCCGAGACGTCTACGATGCCGATGGGATACGTCTCCGCCGCCGGGAATACTACACCATGCCCGGCTTCAGGAAGTACGAGAACGACACGGGTCACATCCTGGTCCAGTGGGCCGTTGGAAGCCCCTTCCACTTCGCTGGGTGGCACTGTTCTTGGTGCTTTAGCCCTGAGGGCATCCATTTTAAGCTGATCTCGGCCCAGAACGGGGACTTTCCGCGTTGGGGTGACTACGAGGACAAACGGGATCTGAATTATATTCGGGACCTGATCCGGACAGGGGGTTGGTTCGATGGATCGGTGCAGGAGTACCCCCCCTCGGAACCCAAAGAGCACATGTACGCCCCAAAGTATATGTTGGAGAATTATGAGAAGTACCGATACCTTCTGGAGAACCCGTATGTCTAACATGATACAATTATTGAGGGGTAGCGAATTCGGGGGGAGAATTGAAGGAAGTGAATGGGTAAGGAAGGAGGGCCCCTAGGACTCACAATGGGGAGGGAAATAGCACTCTTTATGGGGGAAGGATACACAAGGTAGGAAAGCACTGATGCGGAAGGTTACAGAAGGAAGGAAAGCCTTAGCACTGATGGGGAAGGATACAGAAGGAAGGAAAGCACTGAAGTCGGAAGGATACCTATCGCAAGCTCCAAACAGTCCTTATTTTGGGGTAAAAGGGAACAGTGGAACAGCTTTGGGGGGAAACGACCACTGACTACTGACAAAATAGTCCCTCCTAGAAATGCTCTCTATATCAACCTCCAACCCTCACCTACTACTATCCCAGTTCTGACTGACAGACAGGCCTATATCCAGGGTTGGTACGGTGGGGCCAGAGGGACAAAACAGGCAAATCACAAACCTGTGGAAAAAGGAAGCAAAAGATGACATTTTTGTTTCTGTTGATGTTTACTTCATCATATCGTCATAGCGACACAGACACTCCCTCATCCTATCGCGGAATTCTCACTCACTGTTGGATATCTTCCTGTTGTGTCTTTAGTGACTCCCTGCTAACACACACACACACACACACACACACACTTTCTCCTCTCATCATATGTGAGTTAGATCTAGTGCAGTCTACAGTGTATTGCTTTCCTATGGTTAAAATTTTGGCTTGCTTGCAAATGAACTGATGAGAAAAGGCCTGAATCGTTGTAGAAACTCTTGGTTAACTTTACACACATGGAACGGGACTTCTGCTTCAGTTGCTGCAAACCACTAACACTCTGTGAGATGTGTGTGTGTGAGAGTGTTTATGTGTTCATCTGTGTGTGTGCGCACGCGTGTGTGTGCGCACGCGTGTGCACAGGGGTGTGTGATCCTGAAAGGTCAGAACACAATATGTGTGTGTGTATAACTGGGTTACAGTCTCCATCTGTAGACAGACAGACAGCTCGGAATGAATTCTGAAGTGATGTCATCTCCATAGCCTTTTGTGCAGCACAGCAGGAGGTGTATTGTTGTTCTATGTGGCCTATAAAGAAAAAGATTTGAAAAAACCTGGTTGACTCTCTCTCTCTTTCAGTTTCTCTCCCTTGCCTTCTCAACTGCATCCTTCTCTCCCCGTCTCCCTCCCATCTGTCCTGCTCTCTCTCTCTTTCTCTCTCTCTCTCTTTCTCTCTCTCTCTCTCTCGCTCTCTCTCTCGCTCTCTCTCTCTCTCTCTCTCTCCCCTGTTCCTTGCTCTCTTGCTCGGTCCGGTAAAAAAAGGTCACTTGACTTCTCGAGCAGAAATGTGCCACCCACGTTGCCATGGTAACAAGAGAGAGGGAGGAAGGGGTGGAGGAAAGGGAGGAGAGGGAAGTGAGAAAGGGGGGATGAGGGCTGAGGGAGGAGGTTGGGCTGCGTTCAAGTTAGGTCCCTGAGTCCTTAGAGAGAAAGGGAAGGAAATCTAGAGCAACACTGTGTGTGTTCCCTTGTGTTTTATCCTCAGGACAATGAAACTTAAGAAAATGTAGTTTATTCCCCTGACTCATTTATCTCCCTTCTCTCTCTCTCTCCCTCTCTCCCTCTCGCCCTTCTCTTTCTGTGTGTCTCTGTATCTCATTCCTTCTCCCTGCTTCCTCCTATCTCTCCATCTCTCCCTACAGTCCCTATTGAATAGACAGATCATGGCGCCTGATCATGCCTACTCTTGACTAGGCACGTCTCACTAGAGCCCAGCCCCAGCTCTCTCTCTCTCTCTGATGTTACCGTGGTGATGCCCTGCCCCTGCAACAGATGGATCCCTTATGGCGGTAAACAGAACACATGGTGGGCATTTTGACGATGTCATATCCTAGTCCGAGACAGAGATAAAGAATGATTGATTATAGTAAGATAGGATGCGTCCCAAATGGCATCCTATTCCCTACATTGTGCACTATGGGCCCTGGTCAAAAGTAGTGCACTATATATGGAATAGGGTGTAATTTGGAACTCATAGATTCCAGGAAATATACTGTGAGTTTGGTTACACCCTCAGATTCAAACAGATAAATTAGCAAAGATAACACAACGTCTACTGTACCAGGAATAGAACGACATTGATTTTGACCCTGAATCTGGATCCTATCGGTTTTCCATAACTCCCACATTATCTTAGGTCATCTTAGGAAGTAGAATGAGAACGGCCATTTTACTGCAGGCTCTTTTCCATTGGGCTCTGTTCCAATCTGGCCCTCATACCATCACGGTCACCTAATCATCCCCAGCTTCCAATTGGCTCATTCGTCCCCCCTCCTCTCCCCTGTAACTATTCCCCAGGTCGTTGCTGTAAATGAGAATGTGTTCACAGTCAACTTGACTTTAAATAAATCCAGAATAAAGAGATAGCCTAGACCTAACAGCACAGCTGTGACTTAAGGTGGCCAAACTAACACACCACCTCTATCTAACTGGTGTAGTGTAGTGTGGGATGGTAACACCACCTCTATCTAACTGGTGTAGTGTAGTGTGGTGTGGGATGGTAACACCACCTCTATCTACCTGGTGTAGTGTAGTGTGGGATGGTAACACCACCTCTATCTACCTGGTGTAGTGTGGGGTGGTAACACCACCTCTATCT
>NW_025533538.1:437500-472500 GCF_020615455.1 Coregonus clupeaformis
TTGTCTAGTGTACTCTATCATCTCTGCAGACACACACACACACACACACACACACACACACACACACACACTGACTGTCCTCTCTATCCACTGTTAGGCCATGAAGGCTCTCCATTGTACACAGAAGCCATTTCTCTGTCACTCTCTGCCTGAGTCTCAACCACTCTGAACCAGTTTGGGTCTTTCTGGGCCCAGAACCAAGGAGACTAATCTACATAGACATACTGTACACAACACACACACACATACACACACGCACATACACAAATACACACAAACACAAATACACACACACACATGCTCACGAACGAACGCAGACACACACCAACCCAAACCCACTCTCTTGTCTGACTTGTACCAAAGCTGTACTGGCATCAACACTTTTGCTTTCTTTGTTTTTTCCATCTCTTGTATTTATATTATTCCCTTCCTTCCTGCCTTCCTTCATTCCTTCCTTCCTTCCTTTCTCTTTGCCTAAGATGGTCAAAAATGTCAAATAATTAAAATAGACTGTTTGTTTTCTGTTTTAAAACAAATAAGCTTTTTTGTTGTTGCATGCTGAATTACAGATCAGATGGTGCTTGGTTTGTGTCTGTGAAACAATGAATTGCACCTTATTAATGTTACTGGGGGATGTGGTTTGTTTTGTATGGGGGTTACAGTAATATTTTGTTTGTTTGTTTTGGTGATGGTATAGAAGTTAGCGATGGATAGGCTAATTTGGCTCAGCCATTGTTGCCTTGATAATGGTATAGAAGTTAGCGATGGCTAGGCTAATTTGGCTTGCCATTGTTGCCTCGATAATGTTATAGAAGTTAGCGATGGCTTGGCTAATTTGGCTATCCACTGTTGCCTTGATAATGGTATAGAAGTTAGCGAAGGCTAATTTTGCTAGCCATTGCTTGTTGTTTTGATCATGGGTATAAAGTTAGCAATGGCATTCTATACAGAGTTTTATTTTATACCACTAACTCACTAACTCACTCTGGACTCTCTCTCTCTCTCTGTGTGTTTGTGGCCACTGGACCTAGCCTATAGCCTATGGAAAGCCAACCAGACAGTGGCCGGGATTAAGTCCGAAACCACGTTGTCGGCAACGCACGTTTTGATTGAATCCCGACATAAGTGTGTACAGGGAGATGGAGTAAGGCAGGGATTCAATCCAAAACCACGCTCTAGTGCCATGAACATTTTAAAGGTAATTTCCGATTGAGCCGATATCTTCAGCCTTGAATGCAGCCTTTACGGTAACATTGCCTTTAAAAGTTTAAAAGCTGCATTGTCTACTAGCATGATGAGATTGAATCCTGTGTAACCTGCTTTACATCCATGCTGTGCTGTGACGTAATGTCACACAGGAACCACTAGGTGGCGAACTCTCCCTCTGTGAACAGAAGCCCTGGTCTGCCTACTGAGACACACACACACCCACACACACACACACACACACACACACAGAGAGAGAGACAGGGGAGACTTTCTTTACAGAAGCTCAATTGTTGTCCCATCAACTGCTTGTCTAATCCCCACTGACTGGCTTAGAACGAGGGAGGGATGTTGCTTGTACAAACACACACACAGACACACAGACACACACAGACATGCACACGCTTGCGGGCGTATGTGCACACACACACACACACACACGTATGTGCGTACGCACATACACACATGCATGCACAGACACACACATACACACTTGATCTGTCCAGTTCCTTCCATCTTGTTCTTGAGAGAGTCAAGGCCAAACCCTACTGGGGGACAAGAGGTAGGGGGTGAAGCCACACACTGTTCTGCCACCTTGGCACCAGACCGCCATGCTGCTGCCACCCGATCCCAACTGGGACCCAGGAGGACTCTAGTGTCTGGTGTTTGTGTGTGTGTGTGTGTGTGTGTGTGTGTGTGTGTGTTCGCGCGCATGCCTGCGTGCATGCATGCGTGTGTGTGTGTGTGCCAACCAACCCCTCTCCAGTGTCTGTAGGCAATTAACCCACTGGGGTGCATTGCCAGATTTGACTAATCTCCACACACACATCCTGGCTGGGTTGTCAAATTTCAGGCTTTTATCTTTGCTGGTCTGCCATTTCTGTCTTTTTATATAAGGTCACTGATTGGCTGTAACAACTCTGTGGTGGGACAAGGTGCTTCTGATTGTTCGAATGGATTGTTAGTTGAAATTATTGATGTTACATGCAGGTATTTAAACTGTATTCCCAGTTTACTCCAAAGTGGTGGGAATTTGTCAGATAATCCCCCCCCACACACACACACAGACACACACACCCACGCACACCACACACACACACACACACACAAAGAGGATGATATGTTGTACAGTAACCACATCTACATCCCATTGCACTGAGTTTATTGACATTTTAATTTTTTATATCAGTTTGGGGATTTTTTTATTTTGTACTTGTTTATTATTTTGTGTTTGTTTGTTGTTGTTTTATTAATCACGGAAGAGGGTTGGATGGACCTGTCATCTGAACAGCCTCTCTGTGACACTGGTCATGTGCGTGTGCGTGCGTGCGTGGCGTTCCGTGGCTCTGTGTTTTGCTAAACCAATCGTCATCAGTCCAAGCAGCCTGTGTGTACTGTGTCTGTTAACTGTGTTCAGGGTTGTGTTCATTAGGCACAAAACGTACGAAAACTGACTGAAACAGGTCCAATCAGAAACTCTTATTTTCATTCTCTGTTGCTCAATGTTTTAAAACATTTCCCGTTGAGGATCGTAATGAACACGACCCAGACCACCCTGTGCTCAGCAGCTATACTTAATAGGGAGAAAAGAAGGGAAAGATGGAAGGATGGAGGGATTTTGTAACAAAAAAAAATAATGACAAGAAAATATCTTACTTTAAAAAAAATGATATTTTTCTTCTACTCCATAGGGTCTTATCAGAAAGAAGAGTGTACATTTATAAGTTAATTTTTGAAAAATAAAAATAAAAAAACGTTTGTTCTTCTGAATATGAATGGCTGTATGTTAACCTTGAACAAAAAGTAATGAATTCTATGACAAATATATATAATAAATTAATTTTAAAATTTGTATCACTTTCTTTGTGTCTGTGTTTGTATGATGTTGCATTATTACAGTACTTTGCATCATCCTAGTCAGACGGTCATATAGTCATGTTTCTCCTAGGTACAGATCCAGGATCAGCTTCCCCTCCCCCAACCCTGACCTTAACCATTAGCGGGAGAAATGCAAAACTGACCCAAGATCAGCATCTAGGTGTCACTTCACCCTACTCCTACATTCATATATGGTCATATATTTCACTAGAGGGCAGTGATGGAACAAAGATCATATGATCATGACGTTGTGTCAGCAGTGGCCTCACTAACCAGTCATGACTAGAAGGGATCCAGCTTTTGTGAAATTAACATCAGATTTGACGTTTCGTAGCAGGTTAGGATAACTTTTGACATTCATTTGACAAAAACTGGATCCCTTCTAGACATGACCACACTAACCCTGGTGCTGGAAAGCTACAGGGGTTGCAGGCTTTTGTTCAAGCCCAGTACTAACAAGCCTGATTCAAATAATCAACTTATCATGATCTTCGTGGGGACCATGATTAGTTGAATCAGGTGTGTTAGAGGTGGGCTGGAACAAAATCCAGCCAGAAGCTCCGCTGTCAATCATTTCACAGACTGCTCTTGACATTTCTGTGGGTAAATATTTCTACAAGAAACTGTAAAACCTGACAAACAGATGTTAGGTCAGTCAACTCCAATCAGATGTGCAGTGCTTTGTTCCAGCCCAGCTCTAACTCACATCTGAAGTTGACCCGTTGACTGACCTAGTTAGAGTAGGGCTGGAACAAAGCACTGTATATCTGATTGAAGCTGACCTGTTGACTGACCTAGTTAGAGCAGGGCTGGAACAAAGCACTGCACATCTAATTGAAGCTGACCCACTGACTGACCTAGTTAGAGCAGGGCTGGAACAAAAGCCTGCACCCCCCTGTCTCTTATTGCTTTTAAGGACTGGAGTTGGGTATCCAAATATGTTGAGGTGACATTTTGGACCACAACACTGTTTTAAAGGACGTTCAGTGGTAAGGAGTTGCTATATAACTGTCCCTGGCTTCAGGACTGTGTCCAGTAAGGTTTGGCCAGGCACTGTGGACAAGGGCGGTGACCAGGCTAGATCAAAACCACAAAGGATGAGTCCTAAATGGGCACCCTATTCCCTATATAGTGCACTTGGGCCCTGGTCAAAAGTACTGAACTATATAGGTAATAGGGTGTAATTTGGGACATACCACAAAGACCTAGGAATGTTATGATATCAAGGCGGCCATTTTACATGAAAAACAACTATAGTCCTGTGACTCCTGGAGGAAGTATTTAAGGAGCTATGCAGATATTTTGGAATTCAAAGTTCATGTCCTGTCAAAGGCATTGGACTAAAATTAAACTGAAAAAAACGTATATGAAGAGTAACAGTAACACAGTTTTAATTGTGACCGTTGTAGCCTAAAACAAATGAGTGAGTGAATAATAATAATGATGTGATGTTGTTGTGAACATAGTGTAGGTTGGAGTCTGAATGCTCTCATTGAGATGTACAGGCTGTATTGGGCACCAAACCCATCTCTCTTTCTCACTCTCTCTCCCTCTCCCCCCCCTCTCTCTCTCTCGCTCTCTTTCTCTCTCTATCTGTGTAATCTCAATCTGCCTGCTCTGTTACAACTCATCTCCCCATTTTAGTTAGCCTCTCACTCTGCAGTCTGCACTCATTCTGTACAGAGGATCTCTCTCTCTCTCTCTCTCTCTCTCTCTCTCTCTCTCTCTCTCTCTCTCTCTCTCTCTCTCTCTCTCTCTCTTTCTCTCTGCTTTGTGTCTGCTGCAGGTTCGCCCTCCAGGCTATTTACACAGCATTCAGCACCTGGGTTTACAGAGCTGAGCATAGTGCTTCTCTCTTCTCCTTCCTTTTTCTCTCTGCTTTCTTATCTCAATCTCTCTCTCCTTCTCGCTCTCCTTCCCTCCTCTCTCCTGTTCAGTCTTGCAGTGAGTGCACACTGTGCAAACAGACTCAGTATACTTTTTCTCTCTCTCTCTCTCTCTCTCTCTCTCTCTCTCTCTCTCTCTCTCTCTCTCTCTTTATCTCTCTTTCTATTATATGCTCAATTCAATTTCCATATCAGGGATTTTTATTTATTTTTATTATTAGGTTTACTATGTAAGTCTATGGGAGTGACTGAGGGATATTTGGGGATGACTGATTAAAAAGTGTTATAGGTGTCATAACTAACAACAGAGCCAGATGGAGAAAAAAACAGAAACAGATATGGCACTGAATGCTGATTAATGAAGTTATGGACGACAGGACCATCTTGTTGATCTGTGTGTGTGTGTTGCTGTTAATATGACTCATATAAAACTGTTGCAAAACAGATGGGTTGGGATGTTAAAGGCCATGAGGACATGTTATGTACATCTGTTATCAATGTAAAATTAACCACAATATTGATATGAAATGTTACATTAAGTGACAGATTGAAGTTGAGAAGAGAAGTTTCAAAAGTGTAGAAATAATGATACTAATACAAGACGTGGATATGTAGATATAACTGTATTGTGTAGAGGAAGCATACCTCTCTTTCGTGCAGAATAAGACTCATTTAAGTTCTATCCTCCATAATAAATATCCATATAAATATTCTGTGTGTGTGCATGCATGTGTGTGTGTGTATGTGTATGGGCACGAATGTGTGTGTGTGTGTGTGTGTGTGTGCGTGTGTGGGTGTCAGTTGTGTGGGGGCTAGAGCTCTATCTGTCAGCTTTAATTCATCTCTCTCTCTCTTTTACATGGCCTAAAAGCGAGGTAGAGAAAAAGAGGGAAGGATAGAAGCGGTGACAGAAATAAATAAAGAGAGATAGTGAGAGAGAGGGACAGAGGGGAGGCACAGAGAGAGAGAGAGAGAGAGAGAGAGAGAGAGAGAGAGAGAGAGAGAGAGAAGAGAGGGGGGGGACAGAGGGACAGAGGGACAGAGAGAGAGAGAGAGAGAGAGAGAGAGAGAGAAGGAGAAGAGCCAGGATTACCTTGTACATCTGGACAGCTTTGGCTGAAATCAGCTGAATAAACATGAGGTTTTATCCACTGTGCCAAATACTGCATTAGACTACTTAAAGGAAAGCTCGACCCAAAAGCTATGTTGTGGTATTTGTGTCATTAGTCTACTGTTGATATATATAGTCCCAAAATGTTTTGCATGATGTACAACTTTCTAAATACAGAAATACAGGCAGTATGATGATGCTGCGTTTTTGGGTGGAATTTTCCTTCAAGTAGAACTCTGATGCAGGCAGAGCAAACACACACACACACACACACACACACACACACACACACACACACACACACACACACATGGTAAACTAGTTTAAAACATCAAACGTGTGTGTGTGTGTGTCTCTATGAAAGCATAAACTCCACATCTCAATGTTTAGACTGGCTTCTGATGCTCCTGTACACTAAAACCTCTTGGACTTTGTCCTCACTGTGTGTGTGTGTGTGTGTGTGTGTGTGTGTGTGTGTTCACTGAACTCTCACAGGAAATGAGCGACTAGTATTATTCTTACTGTGTCTTGTTTAGTTGCTTAGCAGAAACCCCCATCTCATCTAAAGCCACCAGAACTGTCTGTTCTCAGATATTATCCATGCAAAACCAGCAGACTCTGAGTCAACCCAAGTCAATGAAATGTGATAAAATGAATAAAGCTGCAGATATTTTAATAGCAATGGGAAAGAATGGAATTGTCTTACTAAGTCAATACCACACACACACACACACACACACACACACACACACACACACACACACGTTATGTTCTTCTATCCTCGTGGGGACCTACAATTAATTTTCATTCAAAATCCTATTTTCCCTAACACTAAACCTACCCCTGTAACGATTCCGGCAGTCTGAGTCGGTTCCTGTCTGTGTATTAGTTTTTCTGCTCGGGATCTCCAGTTTCCCGAGGGTTCTGGAACGCTCCCTGCCTGGTTGCCGGGCTACGTTGCTAGGCGGGAGCTCTCCTGATTTCCACACCTGCATTCCATCAGCAATCTGCACACCTGGCCCTGATCATCACCTTCTTAAGCTCTGACCTGACATCCATTCCCTGCCGGATCGTTAGCCATGAACAGTATGTTTATCAGCGGATCAGTCTTAGAGCTTAGAGCATTAGTTTTGTTGTTTTGCACCTTGTTTGCTTGTTGTATGCTTACCTCCGTTTTGTTCTCCCTGCAGTCACTCGTCCGGAACCTTCACCCAACCTCTGCCTGATGGTCGGCGGCTGCCGAGCCATCATTGGACCAACTACTGCACCCTCAACAACTCATCCACGCCGCCCGCTCTGTTCCCTGGATTATTCAGCAGCACTCGTGGATCAGTTAAATAAACACTCACCTTTGACACCACTTACCTTGTCCTGGTCTGCTTCTGGGTTCTGGCTTAGTAAACCGTGACAGAACGATCCGGCCAGTAATGAACCCAGCGGACCTGGACTCTGTTCGCCATGCCATTACCCATCAGGAGAAGATGTTGGGCCATCATAGCACGGTACTACAGGAGATCGCGTTGTCAGTTCGGAACCTTTCTACCGGTCTGACGGAGGTCCAGAACCAGCGCAAGTTTCCGGTGGAGGATCCACTACCGGTTTCACCCATCTCGCCTGCCGCTTCTGGAGCTGTGTCCTTCCGTGAGCCCAAGGTTCCGACGCCGGATAAATATGAGGGGGAGCTGGGAAGATGCCGTTCCTTCCTTATGCAGTGTGGGTTAGTGTTCGATCTACAGCCCTACTCTTATGCCACAGACAAGGCTAGGATAGCCTTTGTGATTGAGTTGCTGCGTGGTCGAGCGCTGGAGTGGGCTTCAGCCGTTTGGGAACGACAGGATCCCTGCATGGCTTCATACCAGGGGTTCACGGCCGAGATGAGGAAGCTCTTCGACCATTCCGTCCGAGGGAGGGACGCAGCTAGGCGCCTGTTTTCGCTTCGCCAAGGAACTCGCAGCGTGGCCGACTTCGTGATCGAGTTCAAGACGTTGGCTGTGGAGAGTGGGTGGAATGAGGAGTCTCTGCAAGCGGCCTTTTACCAGGGTCTGTCGGAGCAGCTCAAGGATGAGTTGATCTCCTATCCGGAGCCTAGTGACCTGGACAGCTTGGTAGCCTTGTCTATTCGGGTGGATAATCGAGTCCGAGAGCGAAGGAGGGAGAAGCAATGGGTCCCGTCCAACCGATCAGCTTCTCAGGTTCCAGTCGGGTCGGGGATTGGACCAGAATACGTCGATCATCGTCCACCACACAGGATTAGTGGAGAGGTCCTGTCTCCCGATTCTGAACCCATGCAAGTGGGGCGGCACGGGTTAACCAAGGAGGAGCGCCAACACAGACGTAGGACTAACTGTTGCCTCTACTGTGGTGGTTCGGGACATTACCTCGCCACTTGTTCCCGGCGGTCGTCAAACTGCGCGGCTCGCTAAAGTTGGGAGGACTTTTAGCGAGCCAGTTTCGACCTCTCAATACCTCTGTCAGACCCCGTTTCCCGGCTACCCTTATGAACAGGAATCAGAGCTTAGCGATTAACGCTTTATCGATTCAGGTGCCGATGGAAGCTTTCTTGATGCCGAGTTGGTGGAACAGCTGGGGCTTTCCAAGGAGCAATTGCCGGAAGCCATTGAAGCTACCACTCTGGACGGCAGTAGTCTGGCACGTATCACGATGAGGACTGAACCGGTTAAGATGCTGTTGTCGGGGAATCATTCTGAGATGATTTCATTCTTCATTCTGCCGTCTTCCCATGTTCCTCTGGTCCTTGGATACCCCTGGCTGAAGGAACACAATCCCACGTTCGATTGGGTGACGGGCAATGTAACGAGTTGGAGCCTTGATTGTCATGCTAACTGTCTCAAGACTGCCTGTCCCCATTCGGTTCCCAGTCAGGTGATTGAGGCTAAACCCCCAGATTTGTCCCTGGTTCCCGAGACATATCACGATTTGGGGGAAGTGTTCAGTAAGCAGAAGGCTCTGTCACTCCCTCCCCACCGACCATATGATTGTGCCATCAACCTGTTCCCTGGAGCTGTCTACCCCAAGGGAAGGTTATACAGTATCTCCCGACCTGAACGTGAGGCTTTGGAGACCTACATCAAGGAGTCCCTAGCTGCTGGTCTCGTTCGGCCCTCGTCATCACCCCCTGGGGGCAGGATTCTTCTTTGTGGGTAAGAAGGATGGCTCTCTTCGACCGTGTATTGATTATCGGGGGTTGAATGACATCACGGTCAAGAACAAGTATCCCCTGCCCTTGATGAGTTCTGCCTTCGACTCCTTACAGGGTGCTACGGTGTTCACCAAGCTAGACCTACGCAATGCGTATCACATGGTCCGGATCAGAGAGGGGGACGAGTGGTTGACGGGTTTCAATACACCGATGGGTCACTTCGAGTATCAGGTGATGCCGTTTGGACTGACCAATGCTCCAGCGGTATTCCAGAGTATGGTGAACGACGTCCTGAGAGATATGATCGGTCTCTTTGTGTTTGTTTACCTGGATGACATTCTGATCTTCTCGAAGGAACCTTCCGACCACGTCCAGCATGTCCGGCAGGTTCTGCAGCGATTGTTGGAGAATCGCCTGTTCGTGAAGGCCGAGAAGTGCGAGTTTCACGCCCACACGACATCCTTCCTCGGGTACATCATCTCCAGGGGAGAGATTAGGATGGACCAGGAGAAGGTTAAAGCGGTTCTGGAATGGGCCCAGCCCGGTACGAGATTGCAGCTCCAGAGATTTTTGGGGTTTGCGAATTTCTACCGCAGATTCATCCGGGATTACAGCCGTGTGGCCGCTCCGTTAACTGCCTTGACTTCCAGTATCAGGACCTTCAAGTGGAATCCGGAGGCGGATCGAGCGTTTCTGGATTTGAAGAGGCGATTCACCAACGCACCGATTCTCTCTCAACCGGACACGGCCCGTCAGTTCGTCGTTGAAGTGGACGCGTCTGATGTGGGAGTTGGCGCCATCCTGTCGCAGCGATGCTCCACGGACAGTAAACTCCATCCCTGCGCCTACTACTCTCGTCGCCTTTCGCCTGCGGAGAGGAACTACGATGTGGGTAACCGGGAGCTTCTCGCGGTGAAACTTGCCTTGGAGGAGTGGCGCCACTGGTTGGAGGGGGCGGAGCAACCGTTTATTGTCTGGACTGACCACAAGAATCTTGCTTACGTGCAATCGGCTAGACGCCGCAACTCCCGTCAGGCCAGGTGGGCGTTGTTTTTCGGACGATTCAATTTTTTCCCTGACGTTCCGACCTGGATCTAAGAACGGCAAGGCGGGACGCCTTGTCCCGGATGTTCTCCAAGACGGAAGAGAGTGGGTCCAAGACCGAGACAATTCTCCCCCGGAACTGCGTCGTGGGAGCAGTTATGTGGAAGATTGAGGAGGAGGTGATGGCGGCCCTTCGGACGCAGCCCGGTCCCGGTAACGGTCCACCCGGTCGGTTGTTTGTGCCTGAGTCGGTTCGTCCTGCTGTCCTCAAATGGTCCCACGCCAGCAAGATGGCTTGTCACCCTGGCGTGGCTCGGACGATGGCGTTTCTTCGCAGACGTTTTTGGTGGCCTGCCATGGCCGAGGATACTCGGGGTTTTGTTGCTGCCTGTCCAGTGTGTGCGCAGAATAAGAGTACCAATCGGCCCAGCTCTGGACTACTTCACCCCCCTTCCTATTCCCCGGCGACCATGGTCGCATCTGGCCCTGGACTTTGTCACTGGGTTGCCCTCTTCTGAGGGGAACACGGTCGTTCTGACTATCGTGGACAGATTCAGCAAGTTCGCCCACTTTGTGCCAATTGCCAAGCTTCCCTCTGCCTCGGAGACGTCCGAGATCCTGGTTAGGGAGGTTTTCAGGGTCCACGGTTTGCCCAGTGATATCGTTTCCGACCGTGGCCCTCAGTTTACCTCTGCTGTCTGGAAGTCCTTCTGTTTGGCCATTGGAGCTACAGTCAGTCTCACATCTGGTTTTCACCCCCAATCTAATGGTCAGGCGGAGAGAGCCAACCAGAAGATGGAATCCACGCTACGCTGCCTTGTCTCCTCCAACCCCACCTCCTGGGTCTCTCAGTTGCCTTGGGTTGAGTATGCCCACAATACTCTCCCCTACATCTGCCACTGGGATGTCTCCCTTCCAGTGCCTGTATGGCTACCAACCTCCCTTGTTCCCTTCTCAGGAGAAGGAGCTCTCAGTGCCCTCTGTTCAGGCCCATATTCGTCGTTGCCACCGGACCTGGCATCGGGCCAGAAAGGCACTCCTTAGAGTTTCGGACCGGTATCAGCTCCAGGCGAATCGTCGCCGGATCCCCGCTCCCACCTATACCATCGGAGATAGGGTCTGGTTGGCCACACGGGATCTTCCTTTACGGACTGAGTCTAGGAAGTTGTTACCGAAGTTCATTGGTCCGTTTGTGGTGGAGAAGGTGATCAATCCGGTGGCAGTTCGACTCAAACTACCGAGGACGCTCAGAGTCCATCCCACCTTTCATGTCTCCTGCCTCAAGCCTGTTTTCCTCAGTCCTCTGTTGCCTCCTCCGCCTCCTCCTCCTCCTCCTCGGATGATCGGAGGTGGTCCTGCCTACACGGTGCGACGCATCATGGATTCCAGACGGCGGGGCCGGGGTTTCCAGTATCTCGTGGACTGGGAGGGGTATGGTCCTGAAGAGAGGAGTTGGATTCCGCGGCGACAGATCCTAGATGCTGACCTCATTCGTGACTTCTACCGCCTCCATCCTGGCGCTCCGGGAGTCCGCCCGGTGGCGTTCGTCGGAGGGGGTACTGTAACGATTCCGGCAGTCTGAGTCGGTTCCTGTCTGTGTATTAGTTTTTCTGCTCGGGATCTCCAGTTTCCCGAGGGTTCTGGAACGCTCCCTGCCTGGTTGCCGGGCTACGTTGCTAGGCGGGAGCTCTCCTGATTTCCACACCTGCATTCCATCAGCAATCTGCACACCTGGCCCTGATCATCACCTTCTTAAGCTCTGACCTGACATCCATTCCCTGCCGGATCGTTAGCCATGAACAGTATGTTTATCAGCGGATCAGTCTTAGAGCTTAGAGCATTAGTTTTGTTGTTTTGCACCTTGTTTGCTTGTTGTATGCTTACCTCCGTTTTGTTCTCCCTGCAGTCACTCGTCCGGAACCTTCACCCAACCTCTGCCTGATGGTCGGCGGCTGCCGAGCCATCATTGGACCAACTACTGCACCCTCAACAACTCATCCACGCCGCCCGCTCTGTTCCCTGGATTATTCAGCAGCACTCGTGGATCAGTTAAATAAACACTCACCTTTGACACCACTTACCTTGTCCTGGTCTGCTTCTGGGTTCTGGCTTAGTAAACCGTGACAACCCCTAACCCTAACCCTTACCATAACCCTAACCTTAGCCCTAACCTTAACCTTAACCCATAACCCATAACCCGTAACCCAACCCAAACCCTAAACATATTTCCTAACCTTAATTCTAACCCTAACCCTAATTGTAACCATAACCATAGCTTAAAATAGCCTTTATCCTCATGGGGATGTGGGAAATGTCCCCCACGAGGGAGAATCTTCCTTGTTTTACTATCCTTGTGGGGACTTTTGGGGATTTTAGCTCCCCACAAGGATAGAAGAACCAACCCACACACACACACACACACACACACACACAAGCGTGGACACACACACACACACACATAGATGAGCGTGGACACACTCACACACATAGACGAGCATGGACACACACACACACACATAGACGAGCGTGGACACACACACACACACACACATAGACGAGCGTGGACACACACACACACACACACATAGACGAGTGTGGGGACACATACACACATAGACGAGCGTGGACACACACACACACACACATAGACGAGTGTGGGGACACACACACACACATAGACGAGTGTGTGGACACATACACACATAGACGAGTGTGGGGACACACACACACATAGACGAGTGTGTGGACACATACACACATAGACGAGTGTGGGGACACATACACATAGACGAGTGTGGGGACACACACACACATAGACGAGTGTGGGGACACATACACATAGACGAGTGTGGGGACACATACACACATAGACGAGTGTGGACACACATACACACATAGACGAGTGTGGGGACACATACACACATAGACGAGTGTGGGGACACACACACACATAGACGAGTGTGGACACACACACACATACATTGGTAACGCATAGTAATACAAGAAGCTTCAGAAGAAAATGTTCCTTGTTTTCTTCAGAAGAATATTCTCCCTCTCTTTTCTCTCCTCCTCCCTCCATCTCTCCCCTGGGTTTCTCGTTCTCTCGTTTTCCCTGGAGTGGTAAAGGTTAAACAGGGGGAGGAGAGGAGGAGGAGAGGAGAGGAGAGGGGGCGGTAAGAGGCCCAGTGGAAAATAATCTATACATTTAACCTGTAAGAATGAGGGAGATAAGGAGAGAGACATAGACAGAGTATTAGACAGGTAGGACAGTATTGTATGTGACACCATATGAGACAGAGACAGAGTATTAGACATGTAGGACAGTATTGTATGTGACACCATAATAGACAGAGACAGAGTATTAGACATGTAGGACAGTATTGTATGTGACACCATATGAGACAGAGACAGAGTATTAGACAGGTAGGACAGTATTGTATGTGACACCATATGAGACAGAGACAGAGTATTAGACATGTAGGACAGTATTGTATGTGACACCATAATAGACAGAGACAGAGTATTAGACATGTAGGACAGTATTGTATGTGACACCATAATAGACAGAGACAGAGTATTAGACATGTAGGACAGTATTGTATGTGACACCATATGAGACAGAGACAGAGTATTAGACAGGTAGGACAGTATTGTATGTGACACCATATGAGACAGAGACAGAGTATTAGACAGGTAGGACAGTATTGTATGTGACACCATATGAGACAGAGACAGAGTATTAGACATGTAGGACAGTATTGTATGTGACACCATAATAGACAGAGACAGAGTATTAGACATGTAGGACAGTATTGTATGTGACACCATATGAGACAGAGACAGAGTATTAGACAGGTAGGACAGTATTGTATGTGACACCATATGAGACAGAGACAGAGTATTAGACATGTAGGACAGTATTGTATGTGACACCATAATAGACAGAGACAGAGTATTAGACATGTAGGACAGTATTGTATGTGACACCATATGAGACAGAGACACGGTATTAGACAGGTAGGACAGTATTGTATGTGACACCATATGGGAAGAGTATCTACAAAGAGAAAGAGGCAGAGAAAGTCAGGATGTGGGTTTAACCTTCTGCAGTAGAGCGGTGAGAGAGAGGGTGGAAGAAAGGGTTGTGAAAGAGAGTGGGAGGAAAGAGAGAGAAGAGAGAGAAGAAAGTAGCTCACCACCAGAGACTCAGAACCAGTGTTTGGGCTGCTGTTGCTCGGGGTGGTTGACACACACACACACACACACGCACACACCACACACGCACACACGCACACACGCATACACCACACACACACACACACACGCACACACACATGCACACACACACACACGCACACACATACACATACACATACACAAGCACACACCACACACACACATACACGAATGAGTCATTAATCAGCCTATATAGAGTACTAAACTAGAAGTGGGTCATAGGAATATCCTTCAGCAGTTCGTCTGAGAGGAGAAGAGGAGTACAGAAAGCAGTGAACTGCTTGTTACATCAGCAATAACCAAATATCTGCGACTGTAGTTTCTACACACACACACACTCCCTAATCGCAACCCACGCCAACCTAGGACCCCAGCAGTGCAGTATTAGTATCCACCAGATGTACACTAAACTCACTATCCCTCTACAGACTCTCACAACAGGAAGATAAGACTGGCACGGCACCTTCAATCAGGCTCTCCATCCTGTTACTGGAAAAATAACATGTTTGCTTGCCTGCGTGTGTGTGTGCGTGCGTTCGTGTGTGCATGCATGGCTAGGTTTGTGTGTTGTGTGTGTGTGTGTGTGTGTGTGAATGTACAGTATCTTCAGCAACATCTACTTCTTTCCCAGCACACAGTATGAACTCTGAGACCATCACTAATACGCCAGCTGGCTCGCTAGTCACTACCCTCCTCCTTCATCCCACTGCCAAACGCAACTACAGTTAGATCACTGAGAGAGAGAGAGAGAGAGAGAGAGAGAGAGAGAGAGAGAGAGAGAGAGAGAGAGAGAGAGAGAGAGAGAGAGAGAGAGAGAGAGAGAGAGAGAGAGAGAGAGAGAGAGGTGATGGGAGGTGGAGAGAAAGTCTGGGAGAGAAGTTGAGGAGTGAAGGGAGATGGAGAGAAAGTCTGGGAGAGAAGTTGAGGAGTGAAGGGAGATGGAGAGAAAGTCTGGGAGAGAGAGAGAGAGAGAGAGAGAGGTTAAAGGATGACAGAATGAAAGAGAGATGGAATGGAAAGAAACGAGAAGAAAATGTATGCAAAAGGTCAAGAAATTAGATGAGTCATTTCAACAATCACAGCCCAACATCATCAACATTTTCTGACCTCAAAATCTCTGCCAACAGTCAAAATAATGAAAACGTTTTAATCAACTGTAATTTAAAAAGTAACTGAAAGCAGAAATGTTAAATTAAATAAATATGAATATAAATACACATTCATGAGCACAGACATTAGGTCAAATAATGTAACTGGACGGTAATGTCTCGACATAGCCCTGTATAGACATATATGGGCTCTGGTCAAAAGTAGTGCACTATATAGGGAATAGGGTGCCATTTGGGACACATAACATAGTTTTTATGTTCTGATGAATGTCAGAAAGATTCATCGTTTTCTCATAAATGGAAAGTTACTCCTGACCTAGGGGATGTAGAACATTTAGTTCGCGTTCTGTCGGTGCCTGTAAAGATATACGTTTTATGTCTGCATGTCTGTGTGTATGTGTGTGTCCACATGCGTTTGTGCGTATGTGCGTGCATGTGTGTGTGCTGTGTGTGACTCATAGCCGTTTCCTGCAGTCAAATTACCAAATCGTCCTCTAGTGGCCTCATGGGTGGAATGTTATTAATATTTTTCATAATTCCATAATTAATAAACAGATTTATTTAACACCGAAAATCCGGTGTTTCTATGTCAAACGTTTCTGTTATATTTCAGTCTTCTGTGATGTATATGAAGTGCAATATTGGGATGCAAACTCAAAATTGAATACATTTCAAATAAATTTAATTGTACTCTCAATCAGAAGAGTCTTTGACACAACACACACACACACACACACTCCTGACCCATTTCCAAATCCAACTTCTTATTAATCTACATCCCCCACTTCACAACATCTGTCTTCACCAGTGTTGTGGCTTCACAGATGTGGAGAAGAAGCCAAATACAAACTACCAGAGCAGAGCTGGTCTGATAGTTCAACCACACAGAGAGAGAGAGAGAGAGAGAGAGAGAGAGAGAGAGAGAGAGAGAGAGAGAGAGAGAGAGAGAGAGTGTGAGTGAGTGAGTACATGTATCTTTTTATAAGACTCTCTCAGTGTCTATTTAATTAACACAGATGATAACAAGCTCTACCGGCTAAACTTCCAGTGAATGAGAACGATGAGGATGACATGATTATGGGACATGGAGAAACTATGTCTTTCTGACAGAGCGAAAGGGAGGAGGAATAACAGAAGGATAAATGAATATGGTACAGCTGTCATTTCTTCATTAGTGGGAGAAAAGAGAGGAAAAGGAGGAAGATAAATGATGAGGGGAAAAGACAGAAGGATGGAGAGTCTGAGGAATAGTACAGGGGAGAAAGGAGGGATGAGGGGGGAAAGAGAGAAGGATTGAGAGTCTGTCCATAGTTTCTCAAGGAAGTGTGTGTGTGTGTGTGTGTGTGTGTGTGTGTGTGTGTGCGTGTATGTGTGTATGCGTCTGTGTCTGTGTGTGTGTACGTGTATGCGTCTGTGTCTGTGTGTGTATGCGTGTATGCGTCTGTGTCTGTGTGTGTATGCGTGTATGCGTCTGTGTCTGTGTGTGTATGCGTGTATGCGTCTGTGTCTGTGTGTGTATGCGTGCGTGTGTGTTGTGAAGTTGATATCCTATTGATCTAAGCATATAAGGTCAGTTATGTACTTTCTAGAAAAGCCTGTCTGGAAGAGCTCTAGGCCCTAGCTAGTGCTGGTAGGCAGTCTGAGACATAGGCTGAGTCCCAAATGGCACCCTATTCCCTACATAGTGGAATGGGCCCTGGTGTTAGTTTAGTGTAATTAGGCTACACGCACAAACACATGCATGCACACACACACACACACAAACAGCAGTCAAATCCATACAGTATGCTTTGTCAACTAATTAGACCAGCCATATAGAGTTGGCCAATCGCAACAGGGCACACAATGGAATCTAGAACTCACTCATTGGCTAATTCAAACCAGGATTTACAGGATTCTAAATCCATTTCACAGAAGAAGAGCTATGTCTGATGATGATCATTATCTAACTATACTGTCATTAGTAATTAAGTCAGGATATAGTGGTAACATAAGGTATAGGACTGACAAGCTGTCACTGGGTAAATACAGGCTGTCACTGGGGAAATCTTAGATATCAGGTAGCATTTAGGTAGAGAGAGAGAGAAACTAGAATGCTATTTGGCCCTAAACAGAGAGTACACAGTGGCAGAATACCTGACCACTGTGACTGACCCAAACTTAAGGAAAGCTTTGACTATGTACAGACTCAGTGACCATAGCCTTGCTATTGAGAAAGGCCGCCGTAGGCAGACCTGGCTCTCAAGAGAAGACAGGCTATGTGCACACTGCCCACAAAATGAGGTGGAAACTGAGCTGCACTTCCTAACCTCCTGCCAAATGTATGACCATATTAGAGACACATATTTCCCTCAGATTACAGCGATCCACAAAGAATTCGAAAACAAACCCAATTTTGATAAACTCCCTTATCTACTGGGTGAAAAACCACAGTGTGCCATCACAGCTGCAAGATTTGTAACCTGTTACCACAAGAAAAGGGCAACCAGTGAAGAACAAACACCATTGTAAATACAACCCATATTTATGTTTATTTATTTTCCCATTTGTACTTTAACTATTTGCACATTGTTACAACACTGTATATATACATAATATGACATTTGAAACGTCTTTATTCTTTTGAAACTTCTGAGTGTAATGTTTACTGTTAATATTTATTGTTTATTTCACTTTTGTTTACTATCTACTTCCCTTGCTTTGGCAATGTTAACACACGTTTCCCATGCCAATAAAGCCCTTAAATTGAAATTGAATTGAATTGAGAGAGAGAGAGAGAGAGAGAGAGAGAGAGAGAGAGAGAGAGAGAGAGAGAGAGAGAGAGAGAGAGAGAGAGAGAGAGAGAGAGAGAGAGAGAGAGAGAGAGAGAGAGAGGGGGGGGGGCAGGGGTAGAAAGAAACAGAGGGAGAGAGGGGTGAGGGGAGACAGAGAGGTGAAAGATGACACTGAATGAAAAAGAAAAATGATTAAGATCAACTTTAATCTGCTATACTATGAAGACAGTTAAAGAGGTAAATGTTATAATTGGCACAGAAATACAAAAGCATAGATTCCAATAGTCTACTGGGCAGACAGGACTGAAGAAGAAAGAGAAGAACTTCTGATAAAGAAGATAATATATGACCTCTGTTGGAGGTTCAGTATACAGCTGAACTATTCTGACAGATAGTGGTACACTGCAGGCTTGTTGTAGTAATGGATGTGTACTTTAGGGAGGGATGGAGGGATGGAGGGATGGAGGGAGTGATCAAGAGAGGAGGGAAAAGGAAGAATGAGTTACAATCAGTGAGGAGGGAGAGAAGACAGAGAGAGGGGGGGAAGCAAGCAATCTACAGCGTGTATGGGAGAGAGCGGAGAGAGAGAGAGAGAGAGAGAGAGAGAGAGAGAGAGAGGGGCTGAGTAAGGTTTCTTACTGAGTTACATTTTCCTCGCGCACAGCTGATCCCGCATCGCTAGGAGGAACACAAGGTAAGTGAATCAGGACTTTGTCAAATGGGAACTGTATAATAACATTGTTATATCTATTGCTGACAAGTCAACAAATTGTTTGCATGAATGCGCGCGATGCAGAACACGTTTTGAGCTCTTGCTTCCCCGTTGAATTAGTTTTTTTCTTTGGAAAATAAGTTACTCCCAAGAGAAGCCAACTCACCAGTGTTCTGTGCATTTGAGCCTGAATGGAAACTTGAATAATATTTTCCAAGAAGCACATTGCTACAAGTATTTATTTGCTTAAGCTTTGTATAAGGATGTGTTCCAGATAAATGTATGCTGTGCGTCTGTGTAGACGTGGCTGCTATAATGAATCCATTATGACAGAAAGACAAGGGGGCAGGCATTTTTTTTCTCTCTGGGTCAATTCTACAATGTTGACAGAATAACATTGTTATGCACATACAAACAACAAATTCAGTAGGGTATACAAACATTTTCATACAACACGGTACATTTGCATTTTATATTTAAAAGAATATATATATTATTTCCTGGCTTTTGAACTTGCCTCAACTGAAGGCTATAGCCAAACTATTGACAAATTATGTATTAAGTTATTCATAACTGATCACTTTAATGTATGATGGCAGATGGCAAAGACATTTAAAATGGCAATCTGCAGTTCCAACAACAACAAAGCAGCAACCCCACCACTGTTTTGCAAAAACAGCTTTAAAAATTTGTTGGGATAATGAGCTCTCTTTTACTTTGTAAATGTCGTACTATTGGGTTCTTCAATGACTACAATCTCAATTAACTGGATTCATTTTCTCTCTCTGTTTCTAATACTGTAAAAAAAAATGTAAAGACTCTCAGTACTGTTGTTATAATACTAGTGTTACTGTTTATCAATATTGGCACGCCATCGTGAACAGCAGGGAATGATCACACTGTAAAAAGTAGGTTATCTCATAACTTCCCACAGAGTGAAACTAAAGCTTCCTCCCTTCTTTCTCTTCATACTTTCATCCATCCATCATTCTAACCATCGATCCATTGTTGTAAAGACCGTTAACATTCCAGGAGCGGTGTAAAACACCAGGGATTTCCTCTTTGGCCCTATATCTCAGTCTGTCCCACTGATTCACACACACACGTGGTGCTTGCGCACACAGACACTCACGGATACTCTCTCTCTCTCTCTCTCTCTCTCTCTCTCTCTCTCTCTCTCTCTCTCTCTCTCTCTCTCTCTCTCTCTCTCTCTCTCTCTCTCTCTCTCTCTCTCTCTCTCTCTCTCTCTCTCTCTCTCTCTCTCTCTCTCTCTCTCTCTCTCTCTCTCTCTCTCTCTCTCTCTCCCTTCCTCCAATCCATCCTCTGCAGCGTTGTCCAACTCTAACCCCTCAACATGGGTCTCTCTCAACCCAGAGCCAAAGCCTTCCCTAAATACTGTCAAACTGGTCCTAAATGTCAGTAGTGAAATCACCGCTCCTCTCCTCAAGCAGGAAGTAACAGGTTTATTCAGGTAACGGTTTGTGATGCTAGTGTTCATGTCCCACTGATACCTCCTGGGGGAGATACTTGATGTGACCAGATCATTCAGACACCAAGTGAGAAAGCTTTGCCTGCCTCTGATGTTCCCACTAGATGGCCAAGCTGCAAAGTCAATATTGTCAATGTCGTAAAAACGTATGGAAACAGGTTAGCAGTGTGGTTAAGGTTAGGGTTAGGTTTCAAATCAGATTTGAAGAAGATAAATAGTAGAACTAGGCAGGGCTTCTGACTTTGCAACTTGGCCTGAGTTTTGTGTTTGAACCCATAACTCTCTTACGTTGCCAATACAGCTTTAGTCTCAATTACTCCTGCAAGATATTTAACCTACTTTAGGTAGGTTAAAGCCAATGAAATCACTGGTACTGTAAAAGGGCTTGTGAACTTTTTTATTTGATCTTATGCAGATTAGAAGTTAAATGCACAAAGACTCAAGTATTAAGGGTTATGGAAAATTGCATCTAGTCTAGAGCAAACCTTTTTGTAACATGATCCAGCTGAAACCTTGAGAATTCTGTTTAGACCCAATGAAATGTGACTAAATATACTGTTCCATAGTTTAGGACCACAAGCCATGAAGATCTAGAAGGAACTATAGCATTGTTACATCATGGACTGATGGAATGGTCTAGAGCAGCATTTACTGGGATGTCAAAAGTCTCCCTAGATTGCAAAGCCCTCTCTCTTCTCCCCTCGATCTTTCTCTGTCTCTGTCTCTTCTCTCTTTCTCTCTCTCTGACTCTCTGACTCACTCCCCTCCCCCTTCTCTTCCCACCACCCCTGCTCCCTCTCTCTCCTGTCACTTCTCACTGTACCTCCCTGGCCTGAGACAATGATGTAACACACAGCGATTGGCTGTCTAGGACCTCCAGTGTGTCAGTCCAGGCCTAACGCCAGAATGAAATTACCCCACCATGGTGCACTGTGAGTGACTGGGGCACGGCACCAGAGCAGTTTGGCTGATCCTCCATGTTAACTAAAACAATGTGTGTAGAGAGAGAGAGAGAGAGAGAGAGAGAGAGAGAGAGAGAGAGAGAGAGAGAGAGAGAGAGAGAGAGAGAGAGAGAGAGAGAGAGAGAGAGAGAGAGAGAGAGAGAGAGAGAGAGAGAGAGAGAGAGAGAGAGAGAGAGAGAGAGAGAGAGAGAGAGAGAGAGAGAGAGAGAGAGAGAGAGAGAGAGAGAGAGAGAGAGAGAGAGAGAGAGAGAGAGAGAGAGAAACAGAGAGAGAGAAAGTGAGAGAGAGAGAGAGAAACAGAGAGAGAGAGGAACAGAGAGAGAGAGGAACAGAGAGAGAGAGAGAGAGAGAAACAGAGAGAGAGACAGAGAGAAACAGAGAGAGAGAAAGTGAGAGAGGGAGAGAGAGAGAGAGAGAGAGAGAGAGGGAATGTGTGATGGTACTTACCAAAGTTAACATGGGTTCTATGGTGTGTGTACACTGGGCTTGATGACCTGTCCCTGTCCCATTACTGGGCTTGATGACCTGTCCCTGTCCCATTACTGGGCTTGATGACCTGTCCCTGTCCCATTACTGGGCTTGATGACCTGTTCCTGTCCCATTACTGGGCTTTTCCCTGACCCTGTCCCATTACTGGGCTTGATGACCTGTCCCTGTCCCATTACTGGGCTTGATGACCTGTCCCTGTCCCATTATTGGGCTTGATGACCTGTCCCTGTCCCATTACTGGGCTTGATGACCTGTCCCTGTCCCATTATTGGGCTTGATGACCTGTCCCTGTCCCATTACTGGGCTTGATGACCTGTCCCTGTCCCATTATTGGGCTTGATGACCTGTCCCTGTCCCATTACTGGGCTTGATGACCTGTCCCTGTCCCATTACCGGGCTTGTCCCTGTCCCTGTCCCATTACTGGGCTTGATGACCTGTCCCTGTCCCATTACCGGGCTTGTCCCTGTCCCTGTCCCATTACTGGGCTTGATGACCTGTCCCTGTCCCATTACCGGGCTTGTCCCTGGCCCTGTCCCATTACCGGGCTTGTCCCTGGCCCTGTCCCATTACCGGGCTTGTCCCTGGCCCTGTCCCATTACTGGGCTTGATGACCTGTCGCTGTCCCACTAACAGATGTCTTGTAGAGACACTGGAAATGTGTCCAATCGTGAGTTCATGTGGACATGGCTGGCCGTCGATGTTTAATGTTTTCATATGGTTGTTTGGTAATGTTTACATGTACAGAGTGGATGTGGTAATATGGTGGTAATGTTTTCATGTTTAATACAGTGCAGGTGTGAGAATGTGCAGGTAGGTTGAGTGACACACACACACACACACTAAAGAGAAGTGATCATGTCCCGTATATGAGCCAATAACAACACATCCAGCTGTCCCTGATCTCACTCATTATCTCTCTTCCCTCTTTGTCTCTCTCTCTCGCTCTTTCTTTCTTTCTTTCTTTCTTTCTTTCTTTCTTTCTTTCTTTCTTTCTTTCTTTCTTTCTTTCTTTCTTTCTTTCTTTCTTTCTTTCTTTCTTTCTTTCTTTCTTTCTTTCTTTCTTTCTTTCTTTCTTTCTTTCTTTCTTTCTTTCTTTCTTTCTTTCTTTCTTTCTCTCTCTCTCTCTCCACCTCTCTCCAACTCGCTCCACCTCTCCCCCCCACCTCTCAGGTGTGGTCATCATGTTGGGGATGTATCTGTCCGTCCTATTGCTCCTCCCCCTGGCCTCGTCCATCCCCTCCCCCTCCAGACCTCCCCCAAGACCCTGCAGACGATGCTGCGACCACCTGCAGCCCCCAGAATCTTCTGCTGCACACCCTGCTCACCATGCTGCCGCCACGCCAGAGGTCCATACCTATATCAACATGACAATACTCAAAGGTAGGGGACAACACACACACACACACACACACATCAATACATTATCAGTATCTTAGATGACCAACCTCAAAGGTACAGTACAAAGAAACCTCCCAAGTCAACAGACAAGAGGAGTTATAGGCATTGCCTTAGAGCAACGTTTCCCAAGCCAGTCCTCCAAAACTAGCCTTTAAAAGGATGTCACAGCTTGTTCAAAAGAAGACACTTGGCAGGATCAGTAATCAGCAAGGCCAACGTTCTCAAAGAAGAAAGAACACATACAGAAGAAACAGGGATTCAAATAGAAACACACACACACACACACACACACACACACACAGACACACATACACACACACACACACACACACACACAGACAGACACACACACACACAGACACACACACACACAGACACACACACACACACAGACACACACACACACACACACACACAGACAGACACACACACACAGACACACACACACAGACACACACACACACACACACACACAGACACACACACACAGACACACACACACAGAGACACACACACACACACACACACACACACACACACACACTCTTCAAAGAGATAAAGGCCTTGTGAGGACATGTGTGTTACCTTTCCAAGCCTTATTCCCCTAAAATAGTCCAGGAGATGTATTGTTTCATCTGGTGTGTCTTTATGGTTTCATCTGACCCTATCCCAAAAACAACAGGTAGTTACGTTTCTCTGACTTAGAAGCATGGCACACACATGGACATGCACACACACATTTTCTAAAAACCTCTAGATTAATTGAAATCCTTGTTTACAGTGTGTGAGGGAGGGAGGGAGGGAGGGAGGGAGGCTCCCAGAAGGCAGTATTCACCTGGCACTGAAACACACACACACACACACCCTCATACAATCAAGCAGTGCAGTGTGTGAGAGGATTTATACTAATTCACTGTGACAACCCATTTTAGTTAGAAAAGAGGAACTAGCTAACTATATGTCACGCCCGGACATAGAGATCTCTAGTTGGTTTGGTCAGGGTGTGAATATCTATGTGTAGATCTATGTTGGCTGGGTGTGGTTCCCAATCAGAGGCAGCTGTCGATCATTGTCTCTGATTGGGGATCATACTTAGGCAGCCATGTTGCCTACCTATGTTGTGGGATCTTGTTTCTGGTTTGGCTTGTTTATGTGTAGCCCATTAGAACTTCACGTTACGTTGCTTTTGTTGTTTTGTCGGTGTTTCTATAATAAACGACTATGTACGCATACCACGCTGCACCTTGGTCCAATCCTTTATACAACGAACATGACACTATATTAAGACTATATATATATATATATATATATATGGAGACTAACTATGGCTAACTAAGTCTACTCTCTAAATTACTCTCTAAAAGTGGTATTAGTTATTATAAAGCACAATGTCCAGATGCTTTTTAAATTCTTGTCCTACTGATGGTAATCATGGCTTGAAGGGTTAACTACAGATCTAGTATTACACTATCCTAACCCTAACCACCACTATCTAGACATCCTAACCCTAACCATCACTATCTAGACATCCTAACCCTAACCACCACTATCTAGACATCAGAGAGAATACTGACCTCACATGAGGGCTAAGAGGCGACTGTATCTACAGCAGGATCATTTAAGCAGGATCTGGACAAGAGGGGGCCTGTTTAGATCAGGTGGTTAAAGCATCAGAAATGTCCATATATGGTCAATGGGTGTGGAAAATCCACTAAGCCCTTGGATAAGGGAGCACACACACACCAGAAGAGAGGTATTTCCTTGCTCATGCTAGCTCAGATAGAAACTCCATATGTTCTTTCTCTTTCCCTCCCCAGGTGATAAAGGTGACAGAGGAGATAAAGGAATGCCAGGGAAAAACGGTAAAGGAGGTCCACATGGTTACCGGGGTCCCATGGGTCCTCAAGGGACCAAGGGCCAGGCGGGCGCCCCGGGAGATGCCTGTAAGCTGCAGCACTCCTCCTTCTCTGTAGGGAGACGTAAATCCCTCCACAGTATAGACTACTACCAGGCCCTGGTGTTTGACACGGTGTTCGTCAACCTCCACGAGCACTTCAACATGTTCAAAGGTAATTCATTGAAGAACCACAAGAAGACACACACTGTTTTTCACACACTTTTTTCAACATGTTCAAAGGTAAATTCTACTGCTACGTCTACTACTACTTCAAAGTCACTGGTGTGCAGGCTTTTGTTCCAGCCCATCACTAATAATAAAAAAACACCCGATTCTAACACGTCACCTTTCTCTTTTCTCAAGGTACATTTTACTGCTTCATCCCAGGATCAACTTCTTCAACATCACTTATTTGCAGGTTCTTGTTCCAGCCCAGCACTAAAACACCTGACACTGACACTAACTAATCACTTTCTCCTTCCTTTCTCTCAAGGTAAATTCTACTGCTTCATCCCGGGTATCTACTTCTTCAACGTGAACATCCACACGTGGAACTTCAAGGAGACCTACCTCCACCTGATGCACAACGATAAGGAACAGGTGATCCTCTACGCCCAGCCCAGTGAGAGGTCCATCATGCAGAGTCAGAGTGTTATGATGGACCTGGCGCTGAACGACGAGGTGTGGGTCAGGCTCTACAAGAGGGAGAGGGAGAACGCTGTCTATAGTGATGACGTGGATGTCTATATTACCTTTAATGGATACCTGGTGGCGCCTAGTGTCCAGTGATAAGAGGGGGAGGAAACTCTGTGTTGGATCTTGGTTGTCTTTTCATGCCTAAAGTTCAGTGATGAAAAAGGAGGAGAGAAGAGAGAGAGGGAATTTGTGCCTGTGTTGGATTTTTTATTTTGCTTGTGCTTATGCCTTCAGTGCTCACCAAATTCAAATGGAAACTCAGGGTTGATTTTGGTTGTCCCTTTGTAGTGCCTTCAGTGCTCATCAAATGGAAACTCTGGGTTGATTTTGGTTGTCCCTTTGTAGTGCCTTCAGTGCTCACCAAATGGAATGTCTGAGTTGGATTTTGTTTGTCCTGGTGTTGTGCCTAAAGCAGCCGATGATACACACAGGTTTTCCTCTGCCTTACGATGTATTCCTCTCAGGTACTTTGAATGGGGAGGACTGTGGGCACTAATCAATGAGATCGAGATCACTATGCAGTGTTGTGTAGTCCCGGTGAGCAACATTGGTTGAAAATACATACACATTTTAACCTTTTCAACATCTTTTACCAAAAAGACGTATTTTCAATGTCTTTTCAGCGTCTTTTCAACGTCTTTTGCTCATAGGGTGGTTTTGGTACTAGACTAGAATGGACCCTGCATTGAACTGTTTCTATGGTGATCTCGAGAAAAGCACTTACTTGTAGCTTTAAAAGTGAAAAATTAGAAAATGTCAGCCATATCAAATGAATATATAGAGATTGTTGAGTAAGTAATGCAAGATTGTATTGATATATATATTGATAACTCAGTGTTATGTTTTTTTATAGAGATTTACTTTAAGCTGCAGTGCAGCTTGTAACATGTAAATAATTGTATAGACCTTGAGGATTTTTGTTACCTAAAATGTTTTATCACTAGCCTGGGTGCCAGTCGGTCTTTGCTTTAGCTGACCTGTTGTTGTTGTCATGTCCTGAACACAATAAGGTACTGTTTCTGAATGCAGTTTGAAAAAGTTCTGCATCCAGGGTGGCCTAACCCTAACCCTATACCACCAAAAAACAAAAATACTCTTGAATTCCATTTTATCAAAACAACACATACTGTATCAGAAAAATATCAACCAAACAAGAATTGTAAAAACCCATTCAAACTAGAACCCCATTCTAAATCAGACCTTCTAGAACCATTACTCCCCATTGTCAGTTGAACAGGTTGAACAGGTGCATTCTATCTTTCACCTAGAGGTTAAGGTCAAACCCTGACCCCCTGACCCCTGCCTGTTTCCCACCGTTAGAGTAAACAACCCCTCATTACTGTCAAGATTTTAATATGTCCTAGTAGTGCACTATATGGGGAATAGGGTGTCAAAGGTAGTGCACTATATAGGGAACATGGGTGCAGTCCGTTTTTATTTGACAGCTCCAATGAAAAACCCAAGTAAAAGCTCAAAGAGAGGAAACACAACAACTCCATGTGTGGTTTGGATGATGATGGTTGAATTGGTTGCCAGATGGACAACCATATCTTTCCTATTACTGCTAATTCCATCCTCAGTCCACAGGGACTGGGGCTAAACTGGAGATAGAGGAGAGACAGACTGGTATATTAGTTCATGAGTAGATAGCTTTGTAGACGATTAGAAGAGGCTTTACTGGTGTAGTTCCCTAGTCAATAGCTCTGTAGCCAATTAGAAGAGGCTTTACTGGTGTAGTTCCCTAGTCAATAGCTCTGTAGCCAATTAGAAGAGGCTTTAAAAGCATACCATAGTGATGTACATCCTATGGTTGTTGTAAGTACCTATATCCTGGATATAACTCAAAACCACGAGCAGAAGTTGACACAGTTGGTTTGTTGTACCCAAGAGACAGAACAGAGTGCAAGCATTATGGATTGGGTTATTAGCATTACCCTTTGCCCCAAAAACCCAGCCATTTATAACCTCTTTCAAACAATTGTTCTGTTTCCTACGCATCTCTACGAATGCAGATGCACTTTCAAGGAGTCCTCTGAGAGTTGTTGGTAGACGGTCTCTCTAAAACTAACCTGGTCCCAGATCTGTTTGTGCTGTTTGGCATGACAATAACAATTGCAAGACAGTACAAACAGATCTGGAACCAGGCTACACTAAAAGTGAAAAGTAGCCAAACTCATGTTCCTTACTAGCTACACTTTATTACTCCTATTACACGGTTCTGTAGTTAGAGCCTTTTACATCACCATTAAAGACATGGAGCCAGTTCATAACAGTAACTACTCTATCTGAAGTAAACAGGAAAGGAGCTTTGAATCGCCCCACTGTCCTATAAACACCATGCTCTATAAAATGAGCCATAAAGTAAGTTGTAGTGTTATGTTACCTGTGAAACAGTGTTGATAGAACTTCTGCAGTTACTGCTGTTAGAGTTCAAGGTTTAGATGGGGGGCCGGCTGGGAGCAGTTGGTATGACAGGCTATGACAGGTTATGACGTATGTTATATCATGCTTATGGCATGTTTACAAGACAGGTTTCTGGAGAAGGGTTCAAGCAGAGCGTTAACGAGAGTTTTCAAGGACATCTGTCCGATTTCCCCCCGGGTCAAAGTAGGTCACAGCTCTCTCTACCCCCCCCACCCCTCTTCTCTCTCTCTCTCTCTCTCTCTCTCTCTCTCTCTCTCTCTCTCTCCCTCTCTCTCTCTCTCTCTCTCTCTCTCTCTCTCTCCTTTCAGGCCCTCTCTGTGTGTAGGGAGCCTATAAGCGTGGTAGGTAAAATCCCTACATCCACCAAGCCTGCCAAGAAAGCCTCACACACACACGCACACACACGCACACACAGAGAGAGAAGGAGAGCCAAGAAAGCTTCAGTCACCTCAACCTCAGGGGGGAGAAGCTTTAGAAAACCCCATGTCCTTTTTCCTCCCACACAATAAGATGTACTACTGTGACTGTACATTAGTGGTTGTTATGATGTAGCCCCTACTAATATACTTTAAACTATGTCTGAAAGGAGGATCATTACCAAATATTTACATATATCTGGTTTACTTTAGGCCAGAGAATGTTCCCTCAGGAAAAACAATGAGAGTTTACATGAGAGTTGGCAGCTCTTACTCAGTTCATGCTATTCTACTGTTACATTACTAGAAAGGCTCGGTCTTAGAGATTTCCTAACTTGAGGGGCCGTGACCCCACTCTCCGATCTGGGATCCATTCTCAGAGACTTTCTGCCTTACGCTTTCTCTCTTTCTATTTCCCTCTCTCTCCTTCTCTCTCATGAGAATGCAGTCTCTCTCTCTTCCATTCACCCTTGTTTCTCTTTCTCTCCCCCTCTTTTTCGTTCCTCCCTCCTCTTCTCCTCCCCCTCTTCTCAGGGTTGTGCGGTCAGTCGGAGGTCTGGTTGTCATTATGAGTGAACCGACACGCTTCCCTCAAGCTTCCTGTTTCTGACTTATAGAAAAACAGCCCCCGGAGAGAGAGAGAGAGAGAGAGAGAGAGAGAGAGAGAGAGAGAGAGAGAGAGAGAGAGAGAGAGAGAGAGAGAGAGAGAGAGAGAGAGAGAGAGAGAGAGAGAGAGAGAGAGAGAGAGAGAGAGAGAGAGAGAGAGAGAGAGAGAGAGAGAGAGAGAGAGAGAGAGAGAGGGGTTGGGTACTGGTATGTGTCAGGGACTTAATCACACAGGGTCAAAGGCAGGGGTTCCACAGCACTGGTTTCTACCTCCATCCTAGCTGTAGTGTTTGTCTATTCACCCTCACTGTTTTACAGAGTATAAACCAGTTACAGTTTGTTAAAGGTCAACCTCTGCCTACTCAATGTATCAGACGGATAGTTTGGAAAGCACAGCTTGCTGTTTTAATGGAAGCACCAGTTGTCAGTGTTCCAGGACTGATACAGGTGCAGACATACACAGAACTTTGCTAGTCTCTCTCTCTCTGTTCCCTTGTAAAAGCTTTAATAGAATTACAGAGTGATTTTTAGGATGCGTTATGAACCGTCTCGTAGCCCGTATCAAAGAGGGAGACAACGCGGAGATAAAGAAATAACAAACATATTTATTAAATAAAGTAAACTATATACAAGTAACAAGGGTGTGTGTAGTCAGTAGTCAGTAGTGTAAGTGAGTGGATGTGTTCATAGATGGTGCTAATGTGTTGAGAGTTGCCAAAACAAACAAACACTAAGAAGCCCCAAAACCAACAGTGTGTCTACGTGGAGAGAGTCTCCTCAATGTATGGGGGAAAGGTGTATTTATCCCCGGGACACACCCGGGTGTGTCCCATTTCGCTGACGACCCTCTCTGCTCCGCCCACCGACATCCTATTAAGGAAAACAAGAGCAAAGAGAAAGAATCGGCAGACAGAGTGGGAGGGTCGTCACATGTGGCTGGTAGCCTAGCGGTTAGAGCGTTAGGCCGGTAACCGAAAGGTTGCTAGTTTGAGTCTGTTGATCTGCCCTTGAAAGGCACTTAACCCTAATTGCTCCAGGGTTGCCTCCAATAATGGATCCCTGTCTGTAACCCCACTCTCTGAGAGTGTCTCAGGGGGAGTGGGATATGTAAGAAACCCATTCCCATTGGCCACCACACTTGTACATGTGTGAAACAGGACAAATATAAGCACCCCCTATTTGACATAATATTACATATACTGTTCTGGATAATGACTTGCATTGGTGATGTCAGCAGGGGGTTAGTTCAAGAGGATACGTTTTTGCATTGTCCTTCCTATTGATGATTAAGGATAGGATTGGGTGAGGGAAAATGGATCCTAGATCTGTACCTAAGGGCGACTTCTATCTGGAGCCAACTAAAACAGGGTCATAAACAAGATGGAGTCGAGGAGCTTCTTAATGAATTATGGGTAATAGGAATATATGCATAATTATGAATATAATTATTTAGGTTTTTGAATGATTGATTGATTGATCAGACTAACGCTAGTAAACGTTTATAATCTCAAGGAATGATGTCAGTGAATTGGTGCTTTAAAAATCCATCGATGGGTGCTACATTTTGTGTTTATAAGTACATGTGCAATTTGTTTTATACATGAATACTAATTATGTTTATATTCTATACAGTATATTCTATTAACTTTTTGTGTATTAAAGACGTTTTTTGAAAGAGTGAAGTTTGTTTTTATACTATGAGACAGAATGGCACTCACACACGCACATGCACGAGGCACAAACAGACAAAGACTGGCTCCAGCTCTATAGCTATAATTACAGACTAGGTCACCACAACTATCTCTGACTCTACCCAACGCTTTACTGAGGGGCAGCCTGGGACAAAACACACACACACACACACACACACACACACACACACACACACACACACATCAAACTGCAGTGCCAGACAGCAGTGCCATACTGTAATACAGTGGCAATACCAGCCTGAGGCGGTGTTCTCTCTCTCTCTCTCTCTCTCTCTCTCTCTCTCTCTCTCTCTCTCTCTCTCTCTCTCTCTCTCTCTCTCTCTCTCTCTCTCTCTCTCTCTCTCTCTCTCTCTCTCTCTCTCTCTCTCTCTCTCTCTCTCTCTCTCTCTCTCTCTCTCTCTCTCTCTCTCTCTCTCTCTCTCTCTCTCTCTCTCTCTCTCTTTCTCTCTCTCTCTCTCTCTCTCTCTCTCTCTCTCTCTCTCTCTCTCTCTCTCTCTCTCTCTCTCTCTCTCTCTCTCTCTCTCTCTCTCTCTCTCTCTCTCTCTCTCTCTATCCGCCCAGAACTTTCCATCTGGAGAGTATTTACATTAATAATCGTTATTAATTCATGAGTCCTGCAGCTCTTGTTTACCTCTCGTTATGGTGGAATGTGTGTATGTGTATGTACAGTGCCTTCGGAAAGTATTCAGACCCTTTAACTTTTTCCACATTCTGTTACGTTACAGCCTTATTCTAAAATAGATTTTTTTTTTTTTTGTCCTCAGCAATCGACACAAAATACCCTATAATGACAAAGCGAAAACAGGTTTTTAGAAATTTTTGCACATTTATTCAAAATTAAAAGCAGAAATATCTTATCTACATACACTACCAGTCAAAGGTTTGGACACACCAACTCATTCAAAGGTTTTTCTTTATTTTTACTATTTTTTACATTGTAGAATAATAGTGAAGACATTAAAACTATGAAATAACACATATGGAATCATGTAGTAACCAAAAAATTGTTAAACAAATCAAAATATATTTTATATTTGAGATTCTTCAAATAGTCACCCATTGCCTTGATGACATCTCCACCTGGAATGCTTTTTCAACAGTCTTGAAGGAGTTCCCACACATGCTGAGCACTTGTTGGCTGCTTTTCCTTCACTCTGCCGTCCGACTCATCCCAAACCATCTCAATTGGGTTGAGGTCGGGGGATTGTGGAGGCCAGGTCATCTGATTTATTAATGAAACATTATGATGACTCTGACACTCATGCTTGGCGTTCCAAATGGTGCCATAGGGTGCCATTTAGGATTCACTCATGTTTTGCAAGGATTCAAAGCTCTAGCTCTCATTTTCAATAGTGAACATGAATCATGTAAAGGAAAAGGAAAAGGCGGAACGCTCGCTCACCATTAACATTGACGTTTCAGACTTCAATGGCTTTCATCAGAACCTTATATCATTAAATGAAATACACTGAAAGCAAATAGCACTTCAAGTGTAGTGCACTGACTCAGATGATTCCAATCCACAGCAGTATGTTGTTGAAATTAAAAGTATATACACAGACAAACATTCGATGAAGGAATCATATGAAAGGCTGATTGCAGATGTATTCAAATCTTACCCAACGAGGTACAGAGTACTGCTGGTTTTATGTTCTACCTGAAAATGAATTGCACACACCTTGTGTACAAGGTCTAAATCAGTCCCTGATTAGAGGGGAAGAATGAAAAAAAGCAGTGGGTTGGTATGGTAGTACTTAATTATGTTGTAATTCTAACAGCTTCCACTAAGCGGCAGTGTTGGATGTAGAACCCAATGCTACAGAGTGTGTATTTGCCCAGTGGAGCCAGAAAGTCTGCTTGTAGGTTAATGAAATTAGGTGCCAGACTGCCAGAAGGTCAATGACACTGTTAAAACCCTGACTGACGCCTAAATATACTGAGGACTGACACAGAGAATAGATCACAACAATTACTACATGATAACAATGTTTGGGATGATGATGATGATGAGGATGATGAAGATCAGCCAGGTCCAGAGATGTGTTCTTTGATCCAGCCGGTGAGTTTGGTGATGCGGGTGTAGACGCCGTAGTAGTCGGCCCGGCCACACCCCTTTCCCCAGCTGACCACGCCCGCTAGGAACCAACGACCCGAGCTCTCCTGGCAGACCAACGGACCGCCCGAGTCACCCTGGGAAAGAGAGAGAGAGAGAGAGAGAGAGAGAGAGAGAGAGAGAGAGAGAGAGAGAGAGAGAGAGAGAGAGAGAGAGAGAGAGAGAGAGAGAGAGAGAGAGAGAGAGAGAGAGAGAGAGAGACAGAGAGAGAGAGAGAGAGAGAGAGAGAGAGAGAGAGACAGAGACAGAGACAGAGACAGAGACAGAGACAGAGACAGAGACAGAGACAGAGACAGAGAGAGAGAGAGAGAGAGAGAGAGAGAGAGAGAGAGAGAGGGAGTGGGGTGGAAGGGAGGGAGGGAGGGAGGGAGAGAGCGAGAGAGAGAGGGAAAGAAGGGGGAGGGAGGGCGGCGTAGAGAAAGTAAGAGAGAGACGATAAAAAAGTTAGCAATTAGCTGAACGTTAGTGGAACGTTTCAGCTATTAAACCACAAAGGCCATTGTAACTTGCTGCTTTCTCTTTTCCAGCTCCTACTACTCTGAAACCCCCTGTTCCCTCCCTCACCTGAGGTACAGTGGGGAAAAAAAGTATTTGGTCAGCCACCAATTGTGCAAGTTCTCCCACTTAAAAAGATGAGAGAGGCCTGTAATTTTCATCATAGGTACACGTCAACTATGACAGACAAAATGAGAAAAAATTATCCAGAAAATCACATTGTAGGATTTTTAATGAATTTATTGGCAAATGATGGTGGAAAATAAGTATTTGGTCAATAACAAAAGTTTCTCAATACTTTGTTATATACACTTTGTTGGCAATGACACAGGTCAAACGTTTTCTGTAAGTCTTCACAAGGTTTTCACACACTGTTTCTGGTATTTTGGCCCATTCCTCCATGCAGATCTCCTCTAGAGCGGTGATGTTTTGAGGCTGTCGCTGGGCAACACGGACTTTCAACTCCCCTCCAAAGATTTTCTATGGGGTTGAGATCTGGAGACTGGCTAGGCCACTCCAGGACCTTGAAATGCTTCTTACGAAGCCACTCCTTCGTTGCCCGGGCGGTGTGTTTGGGATCATTGTCATGCTGAAAGACTCAGCCACGTTTCATCTTCAATGCCCTTGCTGATGGAAGGAGGTTTTCACTCAAAATCTCACGATACATGGCCCCATTCATTCTTTCCTTTACACGGATCAGTCGTCCTGGTCCCTTTGCAGAAAAACAGCCCCAAAGCATGATGTTTCCACCCCCATGCTTCACAGTAGGTATGGTGTTCTTTGGATGCAACTCAGCATTCTTTGTCCTCCAAACATGACGAGTTGAGTTTTTACCAAAAAGTTATATTTTGGTTTCATCTGACCATATGACATTCTCCCAATCCTCTTCTGGATCATCCAAATGCACTTCAGACGGGCCTGGACATGTACTGGCTTAAGCAGGGGGACACGTCTCGCACTGCAGGATTTGAGTCCCTGGCGGCGTAGTGTGTTACTGATGGTAGGCTTTGTTACTTTGGTCCCAGCTCTCTGCAGGTCATTCACTAGGTCCCCCCGTGTGGTTCTGGGATTTTTGCTCACCGTTCTTGTGATCATTTTGACCCCACGGGGTGAGATCTTGCGTGGAGCCCCAGATCGAGGGAGATTATCAGTGGTCTTGTATGTCTTCCATTTCCTAATAATTGCT